>NW_026973791.1:110000-132500 GCF_035594125.1 Scylla paramamosain | reverse complement strand
CACAGGTGGTGCATCACAGCGTCACAGACTCACCTAGGTAGCCTAGCTGAGGCATCGACGCGTGGACGGCGCTGATGGCGGCCAGAACCTCTTGGGCGTCTTGGTCACACACGGCCAGGCGGAGCCACCCCAGACCCCGGTACTCCTGCAGCAGCTGTGTGCCGGCACCACTTAGGTGACCCGTGAACCACTCAAGGCGACTCCTGTAATGGCCGAGTGTTGTGCACCTGTGTGCTGCCTGGTGTGCTGCCTGGGACACACACACACACACACACACACACACACACACACACACACACACACACACACACACACACACACACACACACACACACACACACACACACACACACACACACACACACACACACTATACTTATCTATTTATTAATTTCTTTATTCACGGTTTCATAATAGTATTGATAAAGATAACTCCTCCTCCTCCTCCTCCTCCTCCTCTTCCTCCTCTTCTTCCTCTTCCTCCTCCTCTTACTCCTCCTCTTCCTGTTCTTCTTCTTCATCATTTTCCTCTTCCTCCTCTTTTCCTCGCCTTCCTTCAAGCTCTCCTTCTCCTCCTCGTTCTCTTCCTCCTCCCCCTCCCCCTCCTCCTCCTCCTCCTCTTCCTCCTCCTCTTCCTCCTTCTCCTCCTCCTCCTCTTTCTCTTCCTCCTCATCCCTTTCTTTAATTTTTTTCACCTTCCTTCTAGTTCTTCTCCTCCTTTTCCTCCTTCTCTTTCTCCTCCTAGTTCTCTTCTTCCTTTTCTCCACTTTTTCCTACCTCATATTCCTCCTATTCTTCCTCCTCTTCCTCCTCCTTCTACTCCTCCTCCTACTCCTCCTCCTCCTCCTCCTCCTCCTCCTCCTCCTCTTCCCCCTCCTCCTCCTCCTCCTCCTCCTCCTCCTCCTCCTCCTCCTCATAAGGTAAATAGCGGCGCATAAGGTAAATAGCGGCGTTCCTCAAGGCTCTGTATTTTTTTTTTTTTTTTTATGTAGGAAGGATACTGGCCAAGGGCAACAAAAATATAATAAAAAAAAATACCCACTGAAATGCCAGTCCCTTAAAAGGGTCAAAGCAGTGGTCAAAAATTGGTGGATAAGTGTCTTGAAACCTCCCTCTTGAAGGAATTCAAGTCATAGGAAGGTGGAAATACAGAAGCAGGCAAGGAGTTCCAGAGTTTACCAGAGAAAGGGATGAATGATTGAGAATACAGGTTAACTCTTGCGTTAGAGAGGTGGACAGAATAGGAGTGAGAGAAAGAAGAAAGTCTTGTGCAGCGAGGCCGCTGGAGGAGGGGAGGCATGCAGTTAGGACCAGTACTCTTCATAATGTACATAAATGATATTGATGAAGGGATAAACTGCAAAATAAGTAAATTTGCAGACGACACCAAAATAGCAAGTAGAGTTACGTCTGTGTCACAATGGCAGGAACTGCAGTGTGACCTCAATAAACTAATAAGCTGGGCAGAAAAATGGCAGATGAGATTCAATATAGAAAAGTGCAAAATTCTACATATCGGAAGCAACAATGTTCAGGCGAGATATGTAATGAATAACATGCCACTGTCAAGTGCTGATAAAGAAAAAGATCTTGGTGTTGTTGTGTCAAACGACCTTAAGCCGAGTCAACACTGCACAGAATCAGTAAAGGCGGCAAATAAATTAGTAGGGTTCATTGGAAGAACCTTTGAATTTAAATCAGAAAAGGTTATACTTGCCTTATATAACTCACTGGTGCGCCCTCATCTAGAATACTGTGTACAGTTCTGGTCACCATACTACAAAAAAGACATTGAAAAACTAGAAAAGATACAGCGCAGTCACAAAGATGATTCCAAGATTGCGCAATAAGCCGTATGAGGAACGACTGGAAGAACTAAACCTATTTAGTTTAACAAAGCGCAGGATAAGAGGAGACCTAATTGAAGTGTTCAAAATTTTCAAAGGATATAGTAACATTGATGCACATAAATATTTTACCATTGATCATTCTAACCTAACAAGAAATAATGTATTCAAGATTATACCCAAACGTTTTAAATCCCACGAGGCCAAACATTTCTTCTTTAATCGTATAGTAAATATATGGAATAAACTTCCTGCAGAAATTGTGAACAGCAATACTATTGAATCATTCAAAAATAAAATAGACAAATATTTAAAAGCAAATCCCCAACAAGCTCTCTTCTTGTCCGAATAATTACTAAATTCACTATTAAACTCTTATTCAACAGACACCATTTTTAATATAACTTGTATTAACTTTGAGATAGGCGTATAGAGTTCACCGTAGGGTGAATAGTAGAACTTCCTTTCATCCTTTCCTATGAAAATTTCCATGTCAGTTTTTCCATACTGCATGGTACTTTTCCCAACTATTTCCATGCCAACGCAAGCTGGAGGGAGTGGTGGGTGGGGAGGAGCCTTCTGCTATGCTGTCCTGTCTCTCTTCCCTGTAGCTAGTTAGAAGTAGTTACCAAACAGCCTTGCAAGGACCAAAAGGTCTGTTGCTGTTTGGCTTTCCTTTGTATTCCTTTGTATTCCTTTTCTTTTTCATCTTCTTTCTCCTCTTCTTCCTCTTTTTCGCGTTCTTCTTTGTCTTCTTTCTCCTCTTCTCTTCCTCTTCGTCTTCTACTTATCCTCTCTTCCTTCTCCTCTCTTCCTTCTCTTTCTCCTCCTCCTCCTCCTCCTCCTCCTCCTCCTCCTCCTCCTCCTTCTCCACTTCCTCTTCCTCTTCTTCTCTCTCCAATTCCTCTTTTTATTCTCCTCCTCCTCCTCCTCTTCTTTTTTCTCTCCTCCTCCTCCTCCTCCTTCTTCTCCTCCTCCTTCTCCTCCTCCTCCTCCTCCTCCTCCTCCTCTTCCTCCTCCCCTCTTCCTTCTCTTCCTCCTCCTTTCCCTCCTCCTCCTTCTCTCTCTCTTCCTTCCATCCCCCCTCCTCCTTTTCCTCTTCTTCTTTTTCTTCTTCTTCTTCTTCTTCTTCTTCTTCTTCTTCTTCTTCTTCTTTTCTTCTTCTTCTTCTTCTTCTTCTTCTTCTTCTTCTTCTTCTTCTTCATCTTCTTTTTCTTCTTCTTCTTACTTTTGTTCTTGTTCTTGTTCTTCTTCTAGTACTACTTCTTCCCCCTCTTTTTCCTCCTCCTCTTCTTTTTCTCCTCCTCCTCCTCCTCCTCCTCCTTCTCCTCCTCCTCCTCCTCCTCCTCCTCCTCCTCCTCCTCCTCCTCTTCTCCCTCCTATTCCTCATTCTCCTTGTCCTCCTCCTCCTCCTCCTCCTCTTCCTTCTTCTCTTCTTCCTCCTCGTCTTCCTCCTCCTCCTCCTCCTCTTCCTCCTCCTCTTATTCTACTCTTCTTTTTACTCCTCCTCCTCCTCCAGTGTCACCACTAATTTCACCACCAATTTCACCACCACTGTCATTTCCACTGTCACTACCTTCGTCACCACCACTGTCATCACCATTGTCACCACCACTATCACCACAAGTGTCACCACCAATATCACCACCACTATCCCCACCACTTTCACAACCATTGTCATCGCCACTGTTACTGCCAATCTCACCACCACTTTCATCACCACTGTCATCACCACTTTCACCACCACTGTAATCATCACTGTCATCACTGCTGTCACCACTACTGTCACCACCAGTCACCACAGCTGTTATCACCTCTGTCACCAGTGTCATCACCACGATCATCAATATCACCACCATTGTCACCACCACTGTCATCACCACTTTCATTCTATTATTGGTCTCTATCTTTGTTTTTCTTTTCTTTCTTTTTTTTTCATGCGCTTCCTCCTTCGATTTCTTGTATATGTGTGCATGTATGTATGACAGTGGAAGGTTGGGAGCCCGTGTGGGGGAGGGAGTGAGGAGTGACCGGGTGAGGGAGGGAGGGAGGAATCAAGGCAGCGTTGCCAAAACGGTGAAAGTTGCCATGAAAGTTTCACAGATCCTGCTTGTTATTATTATTATTATTATTATTATTATTATTATTATTATTATTATTATTATTATTATTAATGCCAATAGTAGTAATAGTAGTAGTAACATCATCTTCACTACTATTTAATTTGCAGGTTTCATCTCCTCCTCCTCCTCCTCCTCCTCCTCCTTTTCTTCTTAATCTTCATCCTTGTCCACCTCTGCTTCTCTTTCACTTTCACCCTCCTCCTCCTCCTCCTCCTCCTCCTCCAGTGCTATCATGTTTCTCTCACTAATAGAGTAGAATAGTTACCGAAACAGCCCAGTAAGGACCTCATGGTCTGTTGCTGTTTGGTCTTCCTTTGTATTCTTTCTTTGTTCCTTTACTTTTTTCCTCCTCCTCCTCCTCCTCCTCCTCCTCCCGCTTCCTCTTACTCTTTGCCTTGTCATCGTCTCCATCACCACCTTTATAATCATCACCACCACCACCACCACCAGCACCGTCACCACCACCACCGTCACCCTCAGCACCACCATCACCATCACCATCACTAACACGTTCACCATCATCACCAGCCTTAGGACAGTTATACCCTTGCATGTGTGCACAAGCAAATGCAAAGGAGGAGGCAGTAGACACCTGCCGAAACGATAATTACTCCCAGTGAGGTCTAAAGCACTGTTCAGGGGGTGCTGTGAACTTATCATTAAACCCAGCTGTGACCTCACTGAACGTTTCCCTTTGTGTCTCATAACACAAGGGGGCAGTCACAGCCTGCCCTCTAAAGACAACTCTCTTCCTCCACACAAAACTACAAGCACCTAATAACACACACACCCTTCACTCAAAAAATTTTAAAATCATGGCGACTCCTACACCAGCCTCGGAGTCCCCATCTGGGGAGGGGACCATAAATGTCCCCAGGTCGGACTGCCTTTCCGTCGACGACCCTAAGTGTCTTGACACCCCCCTCAACTTTTTCTTCATTAACTTCTGCAACATTCGCGGTCTAAGATCTAATTTTCAATCTGTAGAACACCACCTCTCCTCTTCTAAACCTCATCTTCTTTTCCTCACTGAAACTCAGGTGTCTGAGGCAACTGACAGTAGCCCCTTTTCTGTTCCCTCCTACTTTCTCTATCCTCATTTTCGATCCAAAGCTGGATGCTGCGTTTATGTGCGCAATGACTTAACCTGCTCTCGTGCCCACGCTCTTGAATCTTCCGAGTTTTCCACCATCTGGCTACGACTACAGAGTCATTCTCATACTAAATTTATCTGTGCTGTATACCTCTCTCCTAACTCCTCTGACTATAAGAAATTCTTTGACTACTTAACTTCCAAAGTGGAGCACATTCTGACCCTCTTCCCTTTTGCAGAGATCTCCATTCTTGGAGACTTCAATGTTCACCACCAGCTTTGGCTTTCCTCTCCCTTCACTGACCATCCTGGTGAACTAGCCTACAACTTTGCTATCCTCCATGACCTAGAGCAATTGGTGCAACACCCTACTCGTATTCCTGACCGTCTTGGAGATACGCCCAACATTCTTGACCTTTTCCTGACCTCTAATCCTTCTGCTTATGCTGTCACCCTTTCTTCTCCGTTGGGCTCCTCCGATCACAATCTCATATCTTTATCTTGTCCTATCACTCCAATCCCTCCTCAGGATCCCCCTAAGCGAAGGTGCCTCTGGCGTTTCGCCTCTGCTAGTTGGGGGGACCTGAGGCGGTATTTTGCTGATTTTCCTTGGAATGACTACTGCTTCCGTGTCAGAGACCCGTCTTTGTGTGCTGAGTGCATAACAGAGGTGATAGTGTCTGGCATGGAGGCGTACATTCCTCACTCTTTTTCTCGTCCTAAACCTTCTAAACCTTGGTTTAACACAGCTTGTTCTCGTGCTATACATGATAGAGAGGTGGCCCACAAAAGGTACTTAAGCCTTCCTTCACCAGAATCTCATGCACTTTATATTTCTGCCCGGAACCATGCCAAGTCTGTTCTCCAACTAGCCAAAAACTCCTTCATTAACAGAAAATGTCAAAACCTTTCAAGATCTAACTCCCCTCGTGATTTCTGGCATCTAGCCAAAAATATCTCCAATAACTTTGTTTCTTCTTCTTTTCCTCCTCTATTTCAACCAGATGGCACCACTGCTATCACATCTATTTCTAAAGCTGAACTCTTCGCTCAAACCTTTGCTAAAAACTCTACCTTGGACGATTCTGGGCTTGTTCCTCCCTCTCCTCCACCCTCTGACTACTTCATGCCTCGTATTAAAATTCTCCGTAATGATGTTTTCCATGCCCTCGCTGGCCTAAACCCTCGGAAGGCTTATGGACCTGATGGGGTCCCTCCTATTGTTCTCCGAAACTGTGCCTCCGTGCTTGCACCTTGCCTAGTCAAACTCTTTCAGCTCTGTCTGTCAACATCTACCTTTCCTTCTTGCTGGAAGTTTGCCTACATTCAACCTGTTCCTAAAAAGGGTGACCGCTCTAATCCCTCAAACTACCGTCCTATTGCTTTAATTTCCTGCTTATCTAAAGTTTTTGAATCTATCCTCAACAGGAAGATTCTTAAACATCTATCACTTCACAACCTTCTATCTGATCGCCAGTATGGGTTCCGTCAAGGCCGCTCTACTGGTGATCTTCTGGCTTTCCTTACTGAGTCTTGGTCATCCTCTTTTAGAGACTTTGGTGAAACTTTTGCTGTTGCCTTGGACATATCAAAAGCCTTTGATAGAGTCTGGCACAAAGCTTTGATTTCCAAACTACCCTCCTACGGTTTCTATCCTTCTCTCTGTAACTTCATCTCAAGTTTCCTTTCTGACCGTTCTATTGCTGCTGTGGTAGACGGTCACTGTTCTTCTCCTAAATCTATTAACAGTGGTGTTCCTCAGGGTTCTGTCCTGTCACCCACTCTCTTCTTATTATTCATTAATGATCTTCTAAACCAAACTTCTTGTCCTATCCACTCCTATGCTGATGATACCACCCTGCACTTTTCCACGTCTTTTCATAGACGTCCAACCCTTCAGGAGGTAAACATATCACGCAGGGAAGCCACAGAACGCCTGACTTCTGATCTTTCTAAAATTTCTGATTGGGGCAGAGCAAACTTGGTATTGTTCAATGCCTCAAAAACTCAATTCCTCCATCTATCAACTCGACACAATCTTCCAGACAACAATCCCCTCTTCTTCAATGACACTCAACTGTCCCCCTCTTCTACACTGAACATCCTCGGTCTGTCCTTTACTTATAATCTGAACTGGAAACTTCACATCTCATCTCTAGCTAAAACAGCTTCTATGAAGTTAGGTGTTCTGAGACGTCTCCGCCAGTTTTTCTCACCCCCCCAGCTGCTAACTCTGTACAAGGGCCTTATCCGTCCATGTATGGAGTATGCTTCACATGTCTGGGGGGGTTCCACTCATACTGCTGTTCTAGACAGGGTGGAATCAAAAGCTTTTCGTCTCATCAACTCCTCTCCTCTAACTGACTGTCTTCAGCCTCTCTCTCACCGCCGCAATGTTGCATCTCTAGCTGTCTTCTACCGCTATTTTCATGCTAACTGCTCTTCTGATCTTGCTAACTGCATGCCTCCCCTCCTTCCGCGGCCTCGCTGCACAAGACTTTCTTCTTTCTCTCACTCCTATTCTGTCCACCTCTCTAACGCAAGAGTTAACCAGTATTCTCAATCATTCATCCCTTTCTCTGGTAAACTCTGGAACTCCTTGCCTGCTTCTGTATTTCCACCTTCCTATGACTTGAATTCCTTCAAGAGGGAGGTTTCAAGACACTTATCCTCCAATTTTTGACCACTGCTTTGACCCTTTTAAGGGACTGGCATTTCAGTGGGCATTTTTTTTTTATTAGATTTTTGTTGCCCTTGGCCAGTATCCTTCCTACATAAAAAAAAAAAAAAAAAAAAAAAAAAAAATGTTTTGACCACATTTAAACAGAAGTGCATATTTGTAACTTTTTTTTCCCTAGTGCGGCATATTTCTGAGTTGTTAGGTGTTTATGAAGAGTATTCTATATGTAATAGTATTTTGAATTATAATTTCTTGTAAGTGTCATAATGAGTAATTGAAAGACATGTTTTGAACAGGATCAGGCTACACACTTGATAAGCGGCAGTCCTACACTCGGTTAATGCGGTGTAAGGAGGTGTATTGCTACTTTGTACACCAAAAACTTGTCTGCCTCTTTTCTTTTCATGTCAGCCACGACTTTTACAAAAAAGTAAGTCTTTGTGGTAAATCACTGCAGAAAACTCATGTTATTATCAATTCCACTAGGCTAAAAAGTATTAGCCTATTATTATTAATCATACCTTTGTTAGGAAATGAGTGGTTGTTTCAGTGCTTATTTTACCTTTTTCTGGTGCATGTTTGCATGCAGATTTACCTCATTCTGAGTGCATGTTATCCTAAGCCTAATCATCTCCACCACCATCACCGTCACCATCATGTTCACTATTGCCATCACCCCCACCATCATATTCACCGCCACCACCACCATCATCATCACTATCGTCATCACTATCATTATCTTCACCGTCCTGACAGTCACGGTCACATTCTGTCAGGTCAGCTGGTCGTCCACCGTGACTCCGAGAAGCTTGGCACATTGGACCACCTGGAGGGGGTGAGGGCCCACTGTGAGCCGGGGAGGGGGCACTGGTACAGAGGAGGTACAGCAATGCATCACCACAGTTTTGCTGTGGTTGATGGTCATCCTGCTCTCCTCCGTCCACGTCTGCAGTCGCTCCAGAATTGCTTGCAGTGGCGAGTAGTCCGGGTTCTTGGTGGAAACTGGGACGCCCACGGTGCAGTCGTCCACATACTTCCAGCGATGGGGGGTGTCGGTGAGGGCGTCGTTGATGTGTGTGTGTGTGTGTGTGTGTGTGTGTGTGTGTGTGTGTGCAGGTACTAACTAAACAAACAAACAAACAAACAAACACACACACACACACACACACACACACACACACACACACACACACACACACACACACACACAAGCACACAGACAGACCCACCTGGGCATGGCACGCAGCAAGGAGTCACGGAGAGTGGCTTGGTCTGGATGCCTGTATTGGTGGTGCAGGTTCAGCACAATGTATTTGTGGTGTTCAAAGATGAGCCCCTGCACGTCTGATTCCTTCCTGCTTAGCTCTATCCGTACCACCTTGGAGGGGATGAGCGGGAGGAGGGCCCTGGCACTGGTGATGGTGCTGTCTGTTATTGTTACCCACTCCCTCTCTTCACTTGTAATGTGTCTGACAACACAATCCAAGGCAATCCTGTTCACTTCAGTGTCCTCCAGCATGGACAGCCAATCACTACACCTTTTCACACCAGTCTCCGCCAGCAGGTCCACCACCTCCTGTGAGTGTAGAGTTACTAGGATTAGTACCACCACCACCACCACCACCACCACCACCACCTTCTGTATGTGTTGAGTTATTATGATTAATACCACCACCACCATCACAACCACCACCACCACCACCATCACCACCACAACCACCATCACCACTACCTTCACCACAATCACTTCACAACCTCCTCCTGTGTGTGTAGAGTTACTTTGATTACTATAGATGCCACTACCACTACCACCACCACCTTCATTACCACCACCACCACCTTCACCACCACTACCACCACCACCACCACCTTCACCACCACCTTCACCTCCTGTGCGTGTAGTCACTACAATAATTTCTTGTACTTTTTTTGCTAATGACTAGTAAGGATCAAAATTGAGGTTGACAGTGGTGCAGGTTCCCCTGAGACAGCTATGGAAGGATCAAATATGAGGAAAAGAGGATGAATAGTCAACTTACTTGTATGGCTGCAGCACATAGTGGTGTGTTAGGATGGCAGAGGAGACCTGCCACGTGCAGCAGCAGGTTCCTCAAGTTCCGGAGGTTTTCTGGCGGCGGGAAGTGAAGCATGCGTCGTATGTCTGAAACTCGACATGGTGTTTGTGGGTGGCAGAAGAGACATGCCACGTACTGGAGCAGGTTCCTCAAGTTCCGGAGCTGTTGGCGCGGCGGGTCGTGAAGCATGCGTCGTATGCTTGCTGAGTGTGAGCCCTCCACCAGCTTGTGGACGATTGCTGATGCACCGTAGAATTCCTGTAGGCTCTTGTGTGGGGCTGCGTACTTCTGATGATGCCCCAGCCTGTCACTGGTGTCTTCAAGATTTAAAAACGCTGGGATGACTTCCTTGCTGGGTAATCCTTTCTCATGACAGGAACAAATTAGCATCTGCTCTTCCTGTTTTGACAGAGTGAGTCGGTCTTCTAGAATAGCTTGCATAGACACGTCATATATGTCTTCCAATACCTTGTAGATGTGGACCTCACGAGGCTGTCTGTCTAGTGAATGTTCTGTGAGTCTGGCCTGCAGTTTTTGTATGCAACAATCACGTATTGTGACGTACAGGCTGGTCTGGGTGGTGGTGACTTTGATGTTGTCTACATTCAAATAAAACAACCATGCAATAAAATGCAGGTTCAAGGGCAGGCCGAGGTAATCCTTCCAGCCTATCTGTTTCATGAGGTACTCAAGCCTCTCAGGGTCTTTGTCCCCCTTGTCTGGGAAGCTGTTGTAATGCTTCATGACAAAATGAATTCTTTGTTCATGGCTGACACCTTTCATCTCCATGTCCCACACCTCATAACCATCAGGTACTTTGACCAGGAAGTCTTCCACGGTTTCGGGCCGCGATGTGCAGACGAGTGTGAAGTCTGGCGAGTATTTCGAGATGTTGAGGATGTCCTTCACAAGGCTGTGTGATGGAGTGCCTGGCGACAGTTCGTCCAGGCCGTCAATCAGGAAGAGAACTTTGCATTGTTGTAGGAGGGGGATGAGGTGTTCGTCCATCACAGCAAAATGGTTTGGGAGGATCACTTTGAGGAAGTTCTGGAGAGATGGGCCTTCATCATCGCGGCACAAGACACGCACCACGATGTCGTACTCGTCCAGGTGTTTGATGGTGCAGGCGCCGGGGTCCTGAAGCCACTCTGAGACAAGGAAGGTGAGCAGGGTCGTTTTGCCACTTCCTGCCACGCCCCTGATCAGGATGAGCTGTGGCTTGGCGCCGTGCGTGGGCGGCGTGGCCGATGAGGATGTGGACGGCTGTGGATTCTGTCCCGCGCGGCGCGTCACCGTCAGCACGTCGCAAGTGTCGATGTCTCGCCTCTGTTGGAGGTGTCCTCGTCCTTCCACGAGGGACATCTTGCAGAAAATGTCCTGGATGTGATGGCAGTGTTTTGGGGAGTTGGTAAGGAAGGACAGAGGATCAAAGGTTTGCACTCGATCATAGGATGTTTTGAGGTGGGTCTGACTGTCTCTCAGAAATTCTTGGTGCATCATACTGAAATAATCTTTTAAAATTTCTTTCTCTATTCCTATTTTTCTGAAGGTATCAGTGACCTGCCGGGCGTTGTCCTGCACGGGTGTCACCTCTGCGTCAGGAATGCAGTATTTGGTCTTGGCTGCGGCGAGGACTCGGATAAAGAGGTGTTCTAACTCGTTGACTTTGTGCTGGTACTCTGCCTCGCTGAAAGATTTCACTTCATGAAAGAGTTCATTCCGCTCATCCTTGATTTTCGTTACCAATCCCTCCAGGGTGTTCTGGCTCCTCCATTCGGGATCGTTATCTTTCGCCACGTGTTCGCACGTCAGCTTTATTGCTTTGTGCAGGAAAGTCACATCGAATTTGTCCCATAAAGGAAAGCGTTGTGCTTGGCGGCGTTCGGTGTGGTTCAGTGCTGATCTCTTTTGTTTGTTATTCATCCTGCCATAGTTGGCTGTCGAGTCTTCAGGGAAGTTGTCAAGGTAGTCAGTGAAGGACTGGCCCGGCGGAGTGGCGGGGGCGTTCAGCGCGCCGCGCTTCAACACGAAGGTCAAGACGTCCTTGCCTGCGTTCTCCATGAGACAGATAAGCTTAATGCGACGGACGCAAACTTTCGGAGCGGCGGCCATGGTGGAGGGCTTGGGACGGCAGTTCCTCTCGCCAGCAGCCTGCAAAGAAATTTCCCGAGTGAGGAGCAGGCCAGGAGAGACGTGGTTTGCAAGGCTCAGTGCGGGAGGGAGGGAGTTGAGCCTTGAAGTGGCCGGCGTGAGCACCGGGATGTGGGGACAAGACAAAGAGGTGGATGGGAGTAAGAGACACTATGGCACACGGCATGGCACGTGTGTTGTGGCCAAACCATTTGACAAAACAACACGAGGCAAGACTTGACTGTGTGTGTGTGTGTGTGTGTGTGTGTGTGTGTGTGTGTGTGTGTGTGTGTGTGTGTGCAAGTAAGTAAGTAAGTCAGTCAGTAAGTAAGTAGTTAAGTAAATAAGCAGGTAAGCAAACCTGTACTGGTGAGCACAATACAAAGTATTTCAAGGTGTACATACAATACACAGTCACGTGAGCCGAGGCTCTCTCACGGTGTATTGTACAGTAGAGCAGAGGGCAGGAGTGCAAACAAATTATAATGTACAACAACATAATGAACTGTACTGTACAGCGGCAGTACCGCGCCGCTACAGAGAAGATAAACACTAATACAAGTGTCTCACACTAACTTAAATAATAATAAAATAATGATGATAATAACAATAACAACAAGGATAGTGATAACAATAATACTGATAACAACAACAACAACAACAACAGCAATAACAACAACAACAACAACAACAATGATAATAATAATACCAATAACAATATTATTAATAACAGAAATATTAGTAACTATAGCATTAATAAACATAATTGATAACTAATACTGGTAACTAGAGCAACAACAACAATAATAAACAACAACAACAACAGCAACAAGAACAACATAATAATATTAATAATAAAAATGATAATAATAACATAAGAACATAAGAACATGAATATAAGAAATAAGGGAAGCTGCAAGAAACGACCAGGCTTACACGTGGCAGTCCCTGTATGAAACACACATACCTATTTCCATCTGTTATCCCCATCCATAAACTTGTCTAATCTTCTCTTAAAGCTCTCTAGTGTCCTAGCACTAACTACATGATTACTGAGTCCGTTCCACTCATCTACCACTCTAGTTGAGAACCAGTTTTTTCCTATCTCCTTCCTAAACCTAAATTTTTCAAGCTTGAACCCGTTATTTCTTGTTCTACCCTGGTTGCTGATCCTAAGAATTTTGCTTACATCTCCCTTGTTATAACCCTTATACCACTTAAAGACTTCTATCAGGTCCCCTCTTAACCTACGTCTCTCTAAAGAATGTAAATTTAACAGCTTCAACCTCGCCTCGTAAGGAATACTCCTCATCCCTTGTATCCTTTTAGTCATTCTCCTCTGTACTGATTCTAATAGACCTATATCTTTCCTGTAATGTGGGGACCAGAACTGCACAGCGTAGTCTAGATGAGGTCTGACCAGCGCCAAGTATAACTTTAATATTACTTCCGGCCTTCTACTTTTAAGACTCCTAAAAATTAATCCTAGTACCCTGTTTGCCTTTTTTTCTGGCTTCCATGCATTGTTTCCCTAGACGGAGTTCAGAGCTAACTATAACTCCTAAATCTTTCTCGTACCCTGTACCTACCAGAGTTTGGTTGTTTAATGTGTACATATTGTGTGGGTTTCCTCTACCTACGCTAAGCACTTTGCATTTATTGATATTAAATTGCATTTGCCATCTATCCGTCCATTCATTCATTTTATCTAAGTCTGTCTGCAAGGCGATGGCATCCGATTCTGACCTAATTAATCTACCTATCTTTGTGTCATCTGCAAATTTACTAACATCACTACTAATTCCACTATCCAAGTCATTGATATATATTAGAAATAACAATGGCCCTAATACTGATCCCTGTGGCACCCCACTAATTACATGACCCCACTCGGATTTCGAGCCGTTTATTACCACTCTCTGTCGCCTGTTACCAAGCCATGACCCTATCCAGCCTAACACCTTCCCATCTATCCCGTGTGCCCTAACCTTTCTCAGGAGCCTTTGATGGGGTACCTTGTCAAATGCTTTACTAAAGTCCAGATATAAGATATCATAACTATCACCATTATCTACTGTCTCGTACACCTTACTGTAAAAGCTTAACAAGTTTGTCAGGCAAGACTTCCCCTTCGTGAAGCCATGCTGTGACTGATTTATCAAGTTATGTTTGTCTAAATGTTCCCTAATGTTCCTCGCTATTATTGACTCTAACATTTTACCTACAACTGAAGTTAAGCTGACAGGTCTATAATTAGACGCTAAAGTTTTATCTCCTTTCTTAAAGATGGGTACTACATTAGCCTACCTCCAAATTACTGGTACCTCACCCGACTCCAGTGATTTCCTAAAGACAGAAACTAACGGCTCACTAATAATCTCTTTACATTCCTTCAGTACTCTGGGATATATTTCATCAGGTCCTGGTGACTTGAACTTTTTTAGCCTATATATCTCCTGTTCCACTATCTCCCTAGTTATGGAAATATCTGTCAGCTTCTCACTCTCATCTGCTCTAAACACCTGTTCACTATCTGGCATATCCTGCAGGTTTTCCTGGGTGAAGACAGTTAAAAAATAATCATTCAGAATCTTACTAATCTCCTCCCCAGAACTAACCAGCTCCCCATCTGCTGCCTTTAATGGACCTACAGTATCCTTATTTTTCGTCCTGTATACCTGATAAAATCCCTTGGGGTCCGTCTTCGCCTGGCTGGCTACCTTTGATTCATAATTGTCCTTAGCTTTCCTCGTTAACTTCCTGACTGTTTTAACTAATTCATTATATTGTGTCCTTAAAACTTCCTCACCTGCCCTTAATCTCTTATATATACTTCTCTTACGCCCTATATAATGCTTTAACCTAGCAGTCATCCATTTAGGGTCATTTTTTTGTGATCTTATTGTTCTATACGGGATATTTGCTAACTGACCTGTATGAACTTTATCTACGAAATATTTATACAATTCATCAACATTTACTTCACCTAATCTCCTCATCCCCTACCATCCTCTCCCCTCCCTCATCAACTCGCCTCGACCTCACCTCTCTCATTTCAGCATGACCTGACATTCCAACATACTCACAACTATCTCCCCCCTTCCTCTTTCCTCCTCCCTTCCGGAGCCTCACCTCACCTCCCTCATCCTGCCTTATCTCTCTGAACTCCGTCCCTGACCTGACCTCACCCTGCATCCTTTGCCAGTCCACTCCTTGGAGGTATCTTTTTAATTCTTCAAAATCTGCTCTCCTAAAGTCAGGTATTTTACTAGTGATTTTGTTTCTAACAGTTTCTTCCCATTCTAGATTGTACCTAATTTCCCTATGGTCTCTGTTACCTAGCTGTCTTCCAACCTCTACCTGCGTGACTGCTTCCTCCCTGTTAGTAAGAATTAAATCTAGAATATTATTCCCCCTTGTGGGTTCTACGACTACCTGTTTAAAAAAATTAACCTGAATTACCTTAAGGAATTCCTCTGTTTCCTTGTTACCCACAATCAGACTCCAGTCGATATTCCTAAAATTAAAATCTCCTACCACACATACCTGACTGTACCTGCCTGCTCTATTTAATTCCTGCCACAGTGAGGTGTTAATTTCCTCTGTACTGGTCGGTGGTCTGTAAACTACCCCTAGTACTACTGACTGCGATCCTTCTTTAATATCTACCCATATCGACTCTGCTTTGTTATCCCTTTTAATTCTATTGTTCATACAACACTGTAATGTGTCCCTAACGTATAACGCGACGCCTCCTCCTCTCCTGTTTTCTCTATCTTTATAGAACATTGTATACCCATCTATCCTAACCTCTGGATTAAATACTTTTCCTGACATATCTAACCAAGTTTCAGTTAAAGCAATGATATCAAATTTCTCTACACTCGCTATTCCTCTAAGCAAGTCTATTTTAATCAGAATACTTCTACAATTTGTGTAGTAAACACTTAAGCTATTTCTCACCATCCCTAAGCTAGCTTCCTTTCTAGATTTAACTAATTTACTCCTTGCCTTCTCCTCACTACCCCTTCCTCCCTCCCAACTAACGAAAAAAGTGCTGAAGTGCAGTTACCTCCCGCTCGAGATTTTGGTGAAACTTTTGCTGTTGCCTTGGACATATCAAAAGCTTTTGATAGAGTCTGGCACAAAGCTTTGATTTCCAAACTACCCTCCTATGGTTTCTATCCTTCTCTCTGTAACTTCATCTCAAGTTTCCTTTCTGACCGTTCTATTGCTGCTGTGGTAGACGGTCACTGTTCTTCTAAATCTATTAACAGTGGTGTTCCTCAGGGTTTTGTCCTGTCGCCCACTCTCTTCTTATTATTCATTAATGAGCTTCTAAACCAAACTTCTTGTCCTATCCACTCCTATGCTGATGATACCACCCTGCACTTTTCCACGTCTTTTCATAGACGTCCAACCCTTCAGGAGGTAAACATATCACGCATGGAAGCCACAGAACGCCTGACTTCTGATCTTTCTAAAATTTCTGATTGGGGCAGAGCAAACTTGGTATTGTTCAATGCCTCAAAAACTCAATTCCTCCATCTATCAACTCGACACAACCTTCCAGACAACTATCCCCTCTTCTTCAATGACACTCAACTGTCCCCCTCTTCTACATTGAACATCCTCGGTCTGTCCTTTACTTATAATCTGAACTGGAAACTTCACATCTCATCTCTAGCTAAAAGAGCTTCTATGAAGTTAGACATTCTGGGACGTCTCCGCCAGTTTTTTCTCACTCCCCCAGCTGCTAACTCTGTACAAGGGCCTTATCCGTCCATGTATGGAATATGCTTCACATGTCTAGGGGGGTTCCACTCATACTGCTCTTCTAGACAGGGTGGAATCAAAAGCTTTTCGTCTCATCAACTCCTCTCCTCTAACTGACTGTCTTCAGCCTCTCTCTCACCACCGCAATGTTGCATACCTAACTGTCTTCTACCGCTATTTTCATGCTAACTGCTCTTCTGATCTTGCTAACTGCATGCCTCCCCTCCTTCCGCGGCCTCGCTGCACAAGACTTTCTTCTTTCTCTCACCCCTATTCTGTCCACCTCTTTAACGCAAGAGTTAACCAGTATTCTCAGTCATTCATCCCTTTCTCTGGTAAACTCTGGAACTCCCTGCCTGCTTCTGTATTTCCACCTTCCTATGACTTGAATTCCTTCAAGAGAGAGGTTTCAAGACACTTATTCATCAATTTTTGACCACTGCTTTGACCTTTTTATGGGACTGCCATTTCAATGGGAATATTTTTTATTGGATTTTTGTTGCCCTTGGCCAGTGTCCTTCCTACATAAAAAAAATAAAATAAATAAATAAATAAATAAAAAAAAAGACAGACAGACAGACAGACAGACAGACAGGAAGATAGACAGATTGTGTTTAGTCTTTGTGTTATAATATAGTCTTGCCTCGTTAGTGCCTCATTTTCTAGTTTCTGAGTGTGTGCAATAGAAAACACAGTGAAAACAATTACCAGGAAAGAAAAGAGTAAGTGTACTCACCTGAAGAGTGCAGGTGTGTACACTCCGGGAGACGGGAGGAAGGAAGGCGCGAAGCGGGAGGTGCCTGTGGGGAGAGACACACTGTGCTTCATGCTCTTACATTTATACTCCACAAGCACAAGTCTGTATCTGTGTACATCTATCTATCTGTATCTATCTGTATAAACAGAGGGACAGACAGAGAGAGAGAGAGAGAGAGAGAGAGAGAGAGAGAGAGAGAGAGAGAGAGAGAGAGAGAGAGAGAGAGAGAGTCATCCAAAAATATACTCACTGTTTGACTCGCTATAATTCACTGATTGTTTTTTTTTTTTTCCAGAAGCAGTTGGCCAAAATAATAATTGCAGAAGTTAAGACTAAGCTTTGAAGAAAGAACATGTCGTAAAGTATTACTGGAGGCACGAAAATGTCAAAGAAGTGCAAAGACAATTCAGAAGACACTTTGACAGGGATCCACCAAGGTGACGCCCCATTGCTCGCATCACAGCTAACTTTGTACCAGATGGAACTGTTCACGACCTTCATTAGCATGCCTGTGTAGTAGTAGTAGTAGTAGTAGTAGTAGTAGTGATAGAGGTAGTATTCACGATTTCTCATTATTACTACTACTACTACTACTACTACTACTACTACTACTACTACCACCACCACCACTTATACTACTACTACTACTACCTCTACTACTACTACTACTACTACTACTACTACTACTACTACTACTACTACTACTACTACTACTACTACTACTACAGCTACAACTACTACTATGTGAATATTAATATTAATACCTTAAGAATTGTTCCAAAAACCGCTGCAGTAGTAGTAGTATTTATATTAGTAATAGTAGTAGTAGTAATAGTAGTAATAATAGTAGTAGTAGTAGTTCTTGCTGTTATATTGTTACTATGATTGCTATCAGTAATATCACACACACACACACACACACACACACACTCAAACACACACACAAAGTAGTAGTAGTAGTAGTAGTAGTAGTAGTAAGACTAGAAGCAATAGTGTGTGTTGAGTAGCCACCGACTGTACAGCTACTTGTGTGTTGTGTACATGTGCATGTTGTGTACAGAAAGACCTCCTGCAGGTGTTTTGTTAGTCCCATCATGCCCTTGGCCCGGGAAACTACACTTGCCACCTTCTCAGACAGACGCCATCTTGTTGTGTCAGTCCGAGACGCCTCCTTCCCCCCCTACCTCTCTCCCCACCACCCGCCAGCCACTCCTTCCCACTCCCGCCAGCAGCAGCTTCTGGCCGCACAATAGCCAGCAGCCCCTTCACAGCCACTACCTGCCAGCACGCCTTCCTGTCCTTATCTCCTCCCACTCCCTCCCCCCTACCCTCAACCCACTACTTCCAAACACCCATTCGCCACCCACTCCTGCCAGGCCCCTACCAGCAACCCACTCCTTCCCGCTCCCCGCCTGCCAGCCGCCCCTTCCCGCCCCCACCCACCATCCACTCCTTCCGGCCCCCACCCGCCTCACGCTCCTTCCCCCTTTCCGCCGCCCACACACGAGGTGCTCTCCTCGCCCCCTCCCCCCCACTCATGACGTCACGGACGGCGGTGACATTGACTAGCTGGTGTGAACCGCACCTCACACTTGTTCTATCTAAATGCTGCTACTACTACTGCTACTGCTGCTACTTTTGCCGCTACTACTATTACTGCTACTACTACTACTACTATTACTACCTCTACAATTACTAGTGCTACTACAATTCTGTTACTACTATTACTACTACTGCTGCTACTATTACTACTACTGCTGCTGCTACTACTACTACTACTACTACTACTACTACTACTACTACTACTACTACTACTACTACTACATACTACTTCTACTACTACTACAATTACTACTGCTACTATACTTATTACTATTATTACTATTATTACTATTATTACTATTATTACTAATAGTAATACTCGTTCTACTTCTACTACTGCTACTAATACTAATATTAGCTCTACTACTACTACTACTACTACTACTACTACTACTACTACTACTACTACTACTACTACTACTACTCTACTACTACTACTACTATTATTACGATTACTGTTACTACTACTACTTCTACTAGTATTACTACGACTATTAATATTATGACTACTTTTATTACTATTATGAATACTACTACTATTACTACTACTACTATAATTACTTTTACGAGTACTGTTACTACTGTTTCTATTACTACTACTGCTACTACTACTACTACTACTACTACTACTACTACTACTACTACTACTACTACTACTACTACTACTACTACTTCCTTGCAACCCTCTCTGTCTTCTACTATGCTTACTTCTGTTAACTGTTACTTCCTGCCGAAACGATAATTACTCCCAGTGAGGTCTAAAGCACTGTTCAGGGGGTGATGTGAACTTATCATTAAACCCAGCTGTGACCTCACTGAACGTTTCCATTTGTGTCTCACAGCACAAGGGGGCAGTCACAGCCTGCCCTCTAAAGACAACTCTCTTCCACCCAAAACCACAAACACCTAATAACACACACACCCTTCACTCAAAAATTTTAAAATCATGGCGACTCCTACACCAGCCTCGGAGTCCCCATCTGGGGAGGGGACCATAAATGTCCCCAGGTCGAACTGCCTTTCTATCGACGACCCTAAGTGTCTTGACACCCCCCTCAACTTTTTCTTCATTAACTTGTGCAACATTCGCGGTCTAAGATCTAATTTTCAATCTGTAGAACACCACCTCTCCTCTTCTAAACCTCAACTTCTTTTCCTCACTGAAACTCAGGTGTCTGAGGCAACTGACAGTAGCATCTTTTCTGTTCCCTCCTACTTTCTCTATCCTCATTTTCGATCCAAAGCTGGATGCTGCGTTTATGTGCGCAATGACTTAACCTGCTCTCGTGCCCACGCTCTTGAATCTTCCGAGTTTTCCACCATCTGGCTACGACTACAGAGTCACTCTCATACTAAATTTATCTGTGCTGTATACCTCTCACCTAACTCCTCTGACTATAAAAAATTCTTTGACTACTTAACTTCCGGAGTGGAGCACATTCTGACCCTCTTCCTTTTTGCAGAGATCTCCATTCTTGGAGACTTCAATGTTCACCACCAGCTTTGGCTTTCCTCTCCCTTCACTGACCATCCTGGTGAACTAGCCTACAACTTTGCTATCCTCCATGACCGAGAGCAATTGGTGGAACACCCTACTCGTATTCCTGACCGTCTTGGAGATACGCCCAACATTCTTGACCTTTTCCTGACCCCTAATCCTTCTGCTTATGCTGTCACCCTTTCTTCTCCATTGGGCTCCTCCGATCACAGTCTCATATCTTTATCTCGTCCTATCGCTCCAATCCCTCCTCAGGATCCCCCTAAGCGAAGGTGCCTCTGGCGTTTTGTCTCTGCTAGTTAGGGGGACCTGTGGAGGTATTCTGCTGATTTTCCTTGGAATGACTACTGCTTCCGTGTCAGAGACCCGTCTTTGTGTGATGAGTGTATAACAAAGGTAATAGTGTCTGGCATGGAGGCGTACATTCCTCACTCTTTTTCTCGTCCAAAACCTTCAAAACCTTGGTTTGACACAGCTTGTTCTCGTGCTATACATGATAGAGAGGTGGCCCACAAAAGGTACTTAAGCCTTCCATCACCAGAATATCATGCACCTTATATTTCTGCCCATAACCATGCCAAGTCTGTTCTCCAACTAGCCAAAAACTCCTTCATTAACAGAAAAAGTCAAAACCTTTCAAGATCTAACTCCCCTCGTGATTTCTGGCATCTAGCCAAAAATATCTCCAATAACTTTGTTTCTTCTTCTTTTCCTCCTCTATTTCAACCAGATGGCACCACTGCTATCACATCTATTTCTAAAGCTGAACTCTTCGCTCAAACCTTTGCTAAAAACTCCACCTTGGACGATTCTGGGCTTGTTCCTCCCTCTCCTCCATCCTCTGCCTACTTCATGCCACGTATTAAAATTCATCGCAGTGATGTTTTCCATGCCCTTGCTGGCCTAAACCCTCGGAAGGCTTATGGACCTGATGGGATCCCTCCTATTGTTCTCCGAAACTGTGCCTCCTTGCTTGCACCTTGCCTAGTCAAACTCTTTCAACTCTGTCTGTCAACATCTACCTTTCCTTCTTGCTGGAAGCTTGCCTACATTCAACCTGTTCTTAAAAAGGGTGACCCTTCTAATCCCTCAAACTACCGTCCTATTCCTTTAATTTCCTGCCTATCTAAAGTTTTTGAATCTATCCTCAACAGGAAGATTCTTAAACATCTATCACTTCACAACCTTCTATCTGATCACCAGTATGGGTTCCTTTGACGATTCTGGGCTTGTTCCTCCCTCTCCTCCATCCTCTGACTACTTCATGCCACATATTAAAATTCATCGCAATGATGTTTTCCATGCCCTCGCTGGCCTAAACCCTCGGAAGGCTTATGGGGTACCTCCTATTGTTCTCCGAAGCTGTGCCTCCTTGCTTGCACCTTGCCTAGTCAAACTCTCTCAGCTCTATCTGTCAACATCTACCCTTCCTTCTTGCTGGAAGTTTGCCTACATTAAACCTGTTCCTAAAAAGGGTGACCGTTCTAATCCCTCAAACTACCGTCCTTTAATTCCTTTAATTTCTTGCCTATCTAAAGTTTTTGAATCTATCCTCAACAGGAAGATTCTTAAACATCTATCACTTCACAACCTTCTATCTGATCGCCAGTATGGGTTCTGTCAAGGCCGCTCTACTGGTGATCTTCTGGCTTTCCTTACTGAGTCTTGGTCATCCTCTTTTAGAGATTTTGGTGAAACTTTTGCTGTTGCCTTGGACATATCAAAAGCTTTTGATAGAGGCTGGCACAAAGCTTTGATTTCCAAACTACCCTCCTAAGGTTTCTATCCTTTTCTCTGTAACTTCATCTCAAGTTTCCTTTCTGACCGTTCTATTGCTGTTGTGGTAGACGATCACTGTTCTTCTCCTAAATCTATTGACAGTGGTGTTCCTCAAGGTTCTGTCCTGTCACCCACTCTCT
>NW_026973791.1:97500-105000 GCF_035594125.1 Scylla paramamosain | reverse complement strand
TCTGCTGCAATGTTGACACATGTGATATATGGCACCAACGCACACTTCACCAACATCATAATTCCTCCTCTCCGACTATTTTGTCTACTTTTATTCATATGTAAATCAAAACCTGGCAAGCTACTAATTAACGTTACTTAATTTTAGTGATCCATATCATGTCAAATTCTACAGCAACATTTATCACTTCAGGGCTTTGGAGCTTATTTTTCACACCACAGATATTACAAACACATATTTTCAATTGTCCATTCCAATTCTCTCCATGCCAAAATTTGTGAAATACCTATCAGTCACAACACCATCACGCAGCAATACTCGCCGCCGCCAGTCTACGTAATTTCCACTCCCTGGTTGTCTGGTTTCTGTTTCTCCTCATTTTCTCCGGCCCTCAGTCTTGTCATTTCTCTCCTCGCCGCCGGATGAACGTCCTTCTTCACGTAAATTCGTTCAAAGTCTCTTCCTGTATCCTTCAAGTTCTTTGCCACTCACAAGATGTCGCTCCGTTGATCTTGACTCTCCAGCGTCACGTGAATAGGGCGTCTTCTACGTGCGTCAGGCTGTCCAAGTCGTATCGTTGCCCATACATCGGTGCGTATCGGTCCGGCGTAACCCGCGGCTTCCAGCACTGACTTCATCTTCTCTCCATCTGTCGTTCCCAGGCCATCGTTATCCTCCAAGACCCCAGTTATACCCAAGTTCCGCACCCTTTCTTTGGCGCCAAGGGATTCTAGGAACCGGTTTTGCTGGTGGATAATCATATAGGCTTCATCGAGTCTTGTATTCAGTGATTCTATTTCTTTCTTCATCTCCTTCATAGCTGCCAAATCTTCTGGAATATATCTTATTTCTTCGAGTAATTCAGAGCTCGGTGGCTGCTCTTCATGAGGCTGATGTGCAACAGTTGTTCTCAGTGCACATTTTAGCTGCGCCGCTGTCAGTTTATTGATCTCCGTAGCAGACAATACCTTCACTGTGTTTACATTGTCATAAGTAGCCATCTTGGACAAACACACAAGTATCCCGTTAAGTCTTTGCACCTCGTTTTCTTCAGTGATTTGGCATCGCCGTTACCATGGCAACGGTTTTCACAGCGGTGCAGAGGGGGTTAGGCCGGTGTTGATCGGCCACATTATATTCTATCTTCTAACTACCGGCTAGCTTTCTTCAGTGGGCTTCTAGTAACTGAGTCTTGGCTCCACTATATACTCGAGCAGCTCCTTAGGCAATATATTGTCTGATCTAAGCCTGTATGGCAGCAGAATCTTGGCAAAACTTGGAGCTCTCTCCAGGTCTGTTTGTTGATGTTTGCAGCGCCATCTACACTGTGCCTTAAGAACTTGAAACTATTTCGGAACCGCGGATGGAGAGGAGGTAAAAGTGTGGTGCGTCCCATCAAGGCAGTGTCCTTCAGTGCCAGAGAAGACCGCTGGGTGGAGAAGAGGGAATACAAACACACAGAAATGCCGTGTGTGTGGTATAGTCTTCCCTCCCTCTTCTTATTTAATGCAACGTCTCTGGTCAACAAGATGAACGAGTTGATTGTGACGGTGAGGTCTACTTGTGCGGACATTGTGGCGGTTATTGAGGCGTGGAAGGTCGTTCCTGAGGTGTGCACGATGCAGGACTACCAGCTCTGCCATCACCTCAGGACAGGACGCAGGAAGGGGGCGGGAGAGCGGTGTGGCCGTTTTCTCCCAATCTACCCTCAGCCCCTCACACCTGCCTGTCAACATTCCTGCCGAAGTAGAGGCCCTGTGGGTGAGAGTTACGCCCCCCTGCAATCTCAGCAAAACGGCCTCCATCATCGTGTGCGTCGTGTACCACCCCCCACGAGCCACCACAGCACAGTTACTCACCACTCACATCAGTGACACTGCTGATGCCCTAAGTGTGAGGTATCCTGTTGCCAAGCTGGTCATCTGTGGGGACTTTAACGGATTGTATATCAGCAATATCCTACACCAGCTACACCTCACCCAGGTCGTGGACTTCCCTACCACCCAGCAAGCCACCCTCGACCTTATAGTGACAGACCTAGGCCAGCAGTACTGGCCTCCCAAGCTGCTGCCTCCCATGGGACGGAGCACTCACCTCTCCATACTGTGGACACCCACACCCACCACCTCGTTTCCCCAGCCAGCTGTCACCAGGACCCACCGCCCCATGCCTGACTCAGCCATGAGGGAGTTTGGGCAGTGGGTGACACAACACCCGTGGACAGAGGTGCTGGATGTGGTGGACATCCACTCAAAATGGCACTTTTACGTCGCCACCACCACAGAAGCCTTCTACCGCTACTTCTCAGCCGAGAGCGTCACTGTGCACACATCTGATGCCCCCTGGATGACGCCCAGCATTAAAAGATTCTTGCATCAGCTGACGTGGTCGTTCCACTCCTGCCCGGTCCTATACAGGAAGCTAAGAAACAGAGTGATCAGGGAGATTAAGGCTGCCAAGGCAAGCTATTACCCGGACAAGATACACCACCTCAAGCAGGCCAACAACAGACAGTGGTTCGTTTGCAGCAAAGCTTTGTGTGGCCTACAAAAGCACACTTCATCTCTCCCTTGCACCTCACACCTTCCTGCTAATCTCGCGGCTCAGAAGATGAACGACCACTTTGCCGCTATCTGTCACACCTGTCCTTCCCTTCACACCACTCCACATCCTCCCCATCTTCCCGCCCCCTCCCCTCCCCCCACTGTCCAGGCGATAGATGTTTTTAAGAGGATACTTAAAGATACCAAGATACCAAGGATACTTAAAGATACCAAGATCCACCACACCCACTGACCTTCCCATATGGGAAGAGCCAGCAACACCGCTATGCCCCATAATAAACGCCTCTCTTTCCCAACACTCTTGCCCCGCGGACTGGAAGACATCTTACGTCTCTCCCATCCGCAAAGCTTCCAGTTCACAGTCACTCGGTGACCTCAGGCCAGTCTCTATCACCCCCATCCCTAGCTTTATTTGTGAAGATTTTGTGTATGACTGGGCCTACACCAAAACTTGTTATACCGTGGATATCAGACAGTTTGGAAATATTATAGCCACCTAAACCTCCCATTACCTGACCAGCTTCCTTGACTTCATCCACAGCCACAAGCGAAACACCTCTCTAGCTGTTGCTTTTGTGGACTTCAAAAAAGCCTCTGATCTTGTTGATCAACTTTTTTGTCTTCAGCAAGGCAATAAGTCTGGGTCTCCCTCCCAACCTGGTAGCGTGGCTAGCCAAAACCCTCTCAGGGAGGCGTCATGCCGTTCGCTATCAGGATTCTGTCTCTAATATTCAACAGCTGACATGTGGGGTCCCCCAGGGGACCAAGATGAGCCCACTATGCTTCCTCCTCCTCATTAACGACGCCCTCACTGACACCCCCATGGCTGGAAGTATGTGTACGACTGCTCCGTGGGTGTCCCAGTCTCCAACAGGAACCCGGACTACTCGCCACTGCAAGTCATTTTGGAGCGACTGCAGACATGGACGGAGGAGAGCAGGATGACCATCAACCACAGCGAAACTGTGGTTGATGCATTTCTGTACCTCTTCTGTACCAGTGCCCCCTCCCCAGCTCACAGTGGGACCTCATCCCCTCCAGGTGGTCCGATGTGCCTCTAGATGTCCTTCTTCGGAGTCACTGTGGACGACAAGCTGACGTGGAAGCAGCATATCGCCAGCACCGTAAGATCCGCTACCTACAAGCTGTACATGATGCGCAGACTCAAGTCGCTTGGGACACTGACAGACGAGTTAAGGGGAGTGTGCCTCACCTTCATCCTCCCCAATCTCATGTATGCCTCCCCAGCGTGGTCTTCCTCCCTCACACACACTCAACATCTCCAGCTGGAGAGAGTGCAGAAGAGGGCGTGCAGGGACATCTTTTTCCCTGCCTACACCACCTGTGATGAAGCCCTGACCACCCTGAGTCTGTCCAGACGTCCAGACTATCCACCAGGCAACGAGAGGCTCTGGAGAAGTTTGGAAGGAGACTTCTGCATCATCCACGCCTCAGACACATGCTTCCACCAGACACCACAACAAGATAACGCCCCTAAAGGCGCCGCGCACGGACCGGTACAGACTCAGCGTGATTCCCACCATGGTGCGAGCCATCAATCAACAGTATTTCGCTTTTATGTGTAGATTAGGCTTAGCTTCAGGATTAATGTTAAGTATTTTCCCACCCCCTCTGTACATTTTCAGTTTGTAAACTGCCTTATTAATAAACCATTTATTTTTATTATTAATATTTTTATTATTATTATTATTTTTATTATTATTATTGTGTTTAGTGTTTGTGGTATATAGTCTTGCCTCGTTAGTGCCTTATATTCTACTTTCTGAGTGTGTGCAATAGAAAACACAGTGAAAACAATTACCAGGAAAGAAAAGAGTAAGTGTACTCACCTCAAGAGTGCAGGTGTGTACACTCCGGGAGACGGGAGGAAGGAAGGCGCGAGGCTGGAGGTGACTGTGGGGAGAGACACACTGTGCTTCATGCTCTTACATTTATACTCCACAAGCACAAATCTGTACCTGTGTACATCTATCTATCTGTATCTATCTGTATAAACAGAGGGACAGACAGACAGAGAGAGAGAGAGAGAGAGAGAGAGAGAGAGAGAGAGAGAGAGAGAGAGAGAGAGAGAGAGAGAGAGAGAGAGAGAACATAAGAACATAAGAAATAAGGGAAGCTGCAAGAAGCGACCAGGCTTACACATGGCAGTCCCTGTATGAAACACACCTACCTATTTCCATCTGCTATCCCCATCCATAAACATGTCTAATCTTCTCTTAAAGCTCTCTAGTGTCCTAGCACTAACTACATGATTACTGAGTCCGTTCCACTCATCTACCACTCTATTTGAGAACCAATTTTTTCCTATCTCCTTCCTAAACCTAAATTTTTTAAGCTTGACCCCGTTATTTCTTGTTCTACCCTGGTTGCTGATCCTAAGAATTTTGCTTACATCTCCCTTGTTATAACCCTTATACCACTTAAAGAGTAGTAGTAGTAGTACTAGTGGTGATATTAGTGGTGGTAGTACTAGTAGTGGTAGTAGTATTAGTATTAGTAGTATTAGTAGAAGTAAGGAGAGTAAAAGCCTTTGTGAGTGGAAAGAAGTAGTAGTAAAAGTAGTAGTAATAGTAGTAGTGGTATAGGTAGTATTGCCGATTTCTCACTACTACTACTACTACTACTACTACTACTACTACCTCTACGACTACTACTACTACTGCTGCTAATAATACTAAGTGAATATTAATAGTAATGCCTTAAGAAATGTTGCAAAAATAGCTGCAGTAGTAGTATTTATATTAGAAATAGTAGTAGTAGTAATAGTAATAATAATTGTAGTAGTAGTAGTAGTTTTTGTTGTTATATTGTTACTATAAATGTTATCAATATCACACACACACAGTAGTAGTAGTAGTAGTAGTAATAGTAGTAATAGTAGTAGTAAGAGTAGAAGCAATAGTAGTTTTAATAATTTAGTGTAATTTAATTATTTAATTAATTTTATTTATTTATTTGTTTATTTTATTTTATTTATTTATTTATTCATTCATTTTTTTGGTGGATATATGGTGTTTTTTGTGGATATGAGTGTGTTCGTTATTTGAACAAGTCCCTGTATATTAAGTAGACCTTTGTGTGTCGCTCAAGTACCGAACGGCCTGGAAACACTGAGCCAAAGGGACGCCGCTCAGTGTGCAGCCAGTGTGGCGGCGTATGTTGTGTGGTGCGCGTGTGTATCGCACTGTGTTCCTCCTCAAAGACTTAGTGGTGGTCAAGATAACCAGGATTGGCCAAGCCCTCCCTGAAGTGTGCTACCAGTAGTGTACCAGGTGTGTTGAGTAGCCGCCAGGTGTACAGCCACACATGTGCATGCTGTGTACAGAAAGACCTTCTGCTGGTGTTTTGTTAGTCCCATCATGCCCCTGGCCCGGGAAACTACACTTGACACCTTCTCAAACAGACGCCATCTTGCTGCGTCAGTCCGACACGCCTCCTTTCCCCCCACCTCTCTCCCCACCACCCGCCAGCCACTCCTTCCCACTTCCGCCAGCAGCAGCTTCTAGTCGCCCAATAGCCAGCAGCCCCTTAACGGCCACTACCTGCCAGCACGCCTTCCTGTCCTTATCTCCTCCCACTCCCTCCCCCCCTACCCTCAACCCACTCCTTCCAAACACCCATTCGCCACCCACTCCTGCCAGGCCCCTACCAGCAACCCACTCCTTCCCGCTCCCCGCCTGCCAGCCGCCCCTTCCCGCCCCCCACCCACCATCCACTCCTTCCGGCCCCCACCCGCCTCACGCTCCTTTCCCCTTTCCGCCGCCCACACACGAGGTGCTCTCCTCGCCCCCTCCCCCCCACTCATGACGTCACGGACGGCGGTGACATTGACTAGCTGGTGTGAACCGCACCTCACACTTGTTCTATCTAAATGCTGCTACTACTACTGCTACTATTGCTACTACTGCCGCTACTGCTACTATTGCTACTACTACTACTACTACTACTACTACAATCACTAGTGCTACTACAATTATGTTACTACTACTACTACTACTACTACTACTACTACTACTACTACTAGTACTACTACTACTACTACTACTACTACTACTACTACTACCTACTACTACTACAATTACTACTGCTACTACGCTTACTTATGTTACTACTACTACTACTACTACTGCTACTGCTACTACTCGTTCTGCTACTACTAATACTAATATTAGCTCTACTACTACTACTACTACTACTACTACTACTACTACTACTACTATTATTATTACGATTACTGTTAGTACTATTACTTCTATTAGTATTACTACGACTATTATTATTACGACTACTTTTAGTACAAATATGAATACTATTACTATTACTACTACTACAATAATTATTATTACG
Organism: Scylla paramamosain; assembly: GCF_035594125.1. Lineage (NCBI taxonomy): Eukaryota > Metazoa > Arthropoda > Malacostraca > Decapoda > Portunidae > Scylla > Scylla paramamosain. The sequence goes on along the minus strand of NW_026973791.1, from coordinate 98,068 downwards.
AGTACTCTTACTACTGTTTCTATTACTACTACTACTACTACTACTACTACTACTACTACTACTACTACTACTACTACTACTACTATTACTACTACTACTACTGCTACTACTACTACTACAACTACTACTTCCTTGCAAGCCTCCCTGTCCGCTTTACGGTCATTCCTTGATTTATATTTTTTATTATTTATATTGTTATTAGTGTGTGTGTGTGTGTGTGTGTGTGTGTGTGTGTGTGTGTGTGTGTGTGTGTGTGTGTGTGTCTGTGTGTGTGTCTGTGTGTGTGTGTGTGTGTGTGTGTGTGTGTGTGCAGGATTACAGATAAAAATATTATTTATGGACACCGTAATTTATTCACGGAAATAACAAACAAAAAATCTTACAGTGCACTGCTCTCTCTCTCTCTCTCTCTCTCTCTCTCTCTCTCTGTCTCTCTCTCTCTCTCTCTCTCTCTCTCTTGTCAGTCAGTCAGCTGTTTTCAAGGTCGCTGGGCCTCGCTCCCCTCCTGCCTGGCTTGTATGATGCCATGTAGCATTTTACAGGAGTATTTTTAATCACCGCAGTAAAG
>NW_026973791.1:62500-85000 GCF_035594125.1 Scylla paramamosain | reverse complement strand
ACGTAGTGTTTTGTAATGTGCGGCAGTACTAGATGCCACACTGAAGTGGTAGAAGTGAGAGAAGAAGCCTTATTTATGAAATGTGACAGAAAACCTAACAATGAATGGAGGGTGAACAAGGAGGAGCGACAGAGGGAAGAAAGGGGCAAACAACAGGAACAAAAGGAACAACACGAATAGGAGAGAGAGAACAGGAAGAGGAGGAAGAGGAAGAGAAACTGAAAGATACGGAAGAGAAGGAGGAGCAGGAGGAAGAGGAAGAGGAAGAAGAGGAAAACAAAGAAAAACTTCGATAACAAAACTCTCTCTCTCTCTCTCTCTCTCTCTCTCTCTCTCTCTCTCTCTCTCTCTCTCTCTCTCTCTCTCTCAGGTTAAGAACGTGGCGAGGCGAAGGTTTACCCCGGCGGCCATCTTTGTTTTGGGAATGGTCTTGTTCTATTGGATGAGCAGAACTTTGAGGTTAGTAGTAGTAGTAGTAGTAGTAGTAGTAGTAGTAGTAGTAGCAGTAATAGTAATAGTAATAGTAGTAGTAGACAGACAGAGAGAGAGAGAGAGAGAGAGAGAGAGAGAGAGAGAGAGAGAGAGAGAGAGAGAGAGAGAGAAGAATGGATTAAGAGGAAGAAGAGGAGAAGGAGGAGGAAGAAAAAGAAGAAGAAGAAGAAAAAAAAAACGAGAAGGAGGAGACGAAGAATAAGGGGTATCAGAGGAGAAAGAGGAGGAGAAGGAGGAAGAGGAAGAGCAGGATAAAGAGGAGGAGGAGGAGGAGAAGAAAGACAAAGAAGAGGAGGGGGAGGAAGAGAAGGAGGAGGAGGGTTAGGAAGAGGAGGTGGTGGAGGAGGAGCAGGAGGAGGAAAAGAAAGAGAAGAAGAAGAAGAAGAAGAAGAAGGGCTATTAGAAGAGGAGGAAGAGGAAGAAGAAGAGGAGGATGAGGAAGAAGAGGAGGAAAAGAAAGAAGAAGAAGAAGAAGAAGAAGAAGGTAGTGGTGGTGGTAGTAGTAGTAATAGTAGTAGTAGTAGTAGTAGTAGTAGTAGTAGTAGTAGTAGTAGTAGTAGTAGTAATAGTAGTAGTAGCCTAGCCTATAACCACCACCACCACCTCACCTTTCTTCACCAACCACAACTGCAGGACGGCGAGTTGTGGTTTTGGAGACTGTGGTAGTGTGGTGTGGGGCGTGAGTGACTGCAGGCGTGGCGAGGGCGTGGCCGTGCTCTGCTCCGCCCCGGTGAGTGGAAGGAATGTTGGTAACTACGAATGTTGGTTAATGATTGTAGTTTTTGGAGTGTTGGTTGATAATTGTGGTAGTTTTTTTTAAATGTTGGTAGTTAGGAATCTTGGTTAATAGTTTTGGTAGCCTCTCTCTCTCTCTCTCTCTCTCTCTCTGTATAATTTCTTCTAATCCTCAATTATATGCCCTGTTATTATTATCATTGTTGTTGTTGTTGTTGTTGTTGTTGTTGTTGAAGGAGGTGCAGAATCGCGGGTTGGGAAAGGAACAGGAGTTTCTCCCCTGAGTGTTCTTCACAGACCTGGCAGACACAGCCGTCCAGTTCAAAGGGAAGCTGGAGCAATAGTCTCCTGTCCAGAGGGGTGCTGATTGGTCCCCGGTCTTGTCTTCCGTCTTCTGATTGGCTCGTGCGTCGCCCTCGTGGGTTATGCGTGTTGCTACGTGACTGGTGCTCGCCTCCCCCCTCCCCATCCATGGCGACCTGTGCCGCCACACCAGCCATCCACTCTTTTATCGATGTCTTTTTAGAAGTTGTTAAGTATCTTGATCTTAATGCTTTTCTGTGCTGTTTACTCACTTTGTCAAATAGCAGCACTAGTTTCCCTGTGTTGCCAGACTTCCGCTTTGTGTTCACCCAGCCGCGTTGCCAGATCTCTGCCTATCTCACCGTAATATTGTCAGTGTCACCCACCACAGGGAATGTCGTGCAATACACTTCTCTCCGCCATGTTGGTTCCTGCGGCGGTCACTGTGCACCTGTTCCTGTCACCGAGTGTTGTGGTGAGTGTGTGTGTGCGTTAGGTGTGAGTGGTGGACAGGTAATAAGAGTGCTTCACGTCTGGACCAGCCCTCTTACTGGCGACAATTTCCTGAGCTTTTCTCCCCAGGATGTGAAGCAATAAACCCATTTAGTACGCATGTCAAGGGAAGGAGCTTTGTGTGTGTTCCTTCTCATCCTCCAGGAACTCATCACTGTATATATGCGCACCGCTTTTACAAACAATGCCATCACCACTGCAGATCTTGTTCTGTATCGTGACCACTCAACAGATGCATACAGTCCTCGTGATTTGTGTGCTTTCCTGTACACTGAATCTCACAGTCTTCCTGCACCAGTGACCACACCGTCTGCTCTTCAATTTCGTTTTCGCTTGGGTATTCTCGCTCACTCGCTTCATCTCCTCCTCCTCCTCCTCCTCCTCCCCCTCCCCCTCCTCCTCATGTTCCCCTTGTCCTTCCTCCTCCTTCCTTTTCTCTTCCTTCTTTCTGTGTCCGTCTCCTTTTTTTCTACATAAACAAAGGAGAGAGAGAGAGAGAGAGAGAGAGAGAGAGAGAGAGAGAGAGAGAGAGAGTAAATGCTAATCTCTCTCTCTCTCTCTCTCTCTCTCTCTCTCTCTCTCTCTCTCTCTCTCTCTCTCTCTCTCTCTCTCTCTCTCTCTCTCTCTCGTCAATTTGGGTGAAGACAATGACAAGGTGGGTGAATGAGGTTGAGTCATTACATTAGGAAGAAGTTGTACAATGTTTTCTCTGTGTGCATTTTCCTTCTCTTAAATGCTTCTAAATATTACCTGCATTGCTTCCAGTCATGTGAACTGTTGCTTCCCGCACTGAAAGGCTCAATGGCTAGGATAGTGTGCTGCTGCTGGTGGTGTTCTGTCACACGTGCAGGGAGGGCGGACTGACTGTGCCTGCCTGTGTTACCCTGAAGGTTGGGAGGGCAAGAGTCACCTGGGTACCGAGGCAGGAAGTGATGTTTTGCTGTGTACGTTGAGTTACACCTGTAGAGAACGTGCCACGCGTGATGCAGGTTAGGAAGGTTATTACAGACAAAGACAGCTGCCGAGTGTGACTGGACAGCTGCGCATCAGGCAACACGTGCAGATAGTTCACGAGGATTTAGCTGAAAGATTCAAATTGATAAAACTAAAGCGAATTGCAATATTGATGCTGAGACGAGGAAAAATGTTGCCATGGATGAAGAAACTGTAGTCTGCAATAAAGAGATTGGCGTGAGTGTATCAGGCAGCAGGGAGTGAGAAGGTGAAGCTTGCGTTGCCTTAGGGAATCCAAACTTGGTGTGCAGTTTGAAAGGAAGGAACAGCAAAGTATTAGAACAGGTGGGTGTGACACGGGATGAAGCTAATGAGGTGCTGGGATTGGGGAAAGCTGGAAAAATGGTACGTTGCGTCAAGTTAGGCTAGGTTAAGTTAGGCTAGGTTAGGTTAGGTTAGGTTAGGTTAGGTTAGCCTAGGTTAGGTTAGGCTACGTTGAGTTAAGTCAGTGTAGCTGTACTATTGAAAACTTACACACACACGCACTCACACACACACACACACACACACACACACACACACACACACACACACACACACACACACACACACACACACACACACACAGTTATCACCACTAGCCAGCAGGTCTTCCTTGCTAGAGGAGATACACAAGAACTAAAGAAATGTAAACTCGCACAAATTCACACAAACTCGCCCAATCTCACACAGACTCGCACGAACTCGCACAATCTCACACAGATTCGCACATTCTCACACAAACTCACACAAACTCGTACAATCTCACACAAACTCGCACAATCTCACACAAACTCACACAAACTCACACAATCTCGCACAAACTCGCACAAACTCGCACAGACTTGCAGAACAGAACAGAACAACAGAACGGATAGGAAGTTTGTGAAGGGTGAACAGGGAAAATGAAAGAGAGTAAGAGATTGAATGTTTGTAAGCAGACCCAGCTTTGACCTCACTGAACGTTTCCCTTTGTGTCTCACAACACAAGGGGGCAGTCACAGCCTGCCCTCTAAAGACAACTCTCTTCCTCCACACAAAACTACAAGCACCTAATAACACACACACCCTTCACTCAAAAATTTTTAAATCATCATGGCGACTTCTACACCAGCCTCGGAGTCCCCATCTGGGGAGGGAACCATAAATGTCCCCAGGTCGGACTGCCTTTCTGTTGACGACCCTAAGTGTCTTGACACCCCCCTCAACTTTTTCTTCATTAACTTCTGCAACATTCGCGGTCTAAGATCTAATTTTCAATCTGTAGAACAACACCTCTCCTCTTCTAAACCTCATCTTCTTTTCCTCACTGAAACTCAGGTGTCTGAGGCAACTGACAGTAGCCCCTTTTCTGTTCCCTCCTACTTTCTCTATCCTCATTTTCGATCCAAAGCTGGATGCTGCGTTTATGTGCGCAATGACTTAACCTGCTCTCGTGCCCACGCTCTTGAATCTTCCGAGTTTTCCACCATCTGGCTACGACTACAGAGTCACTCTCATACTAAATTTATCTGTGCTGTATACCTCTCACCTAACTCCTCTGACTATAAAAAATTCTTTGACTACTTAACTTCCAAAGTGGAGCACATTCTGACCCTCTTCCCTTTTGCAGAGATCTCCATTCTTGGAGACTTCAATGTTCACCACCAGCTTTGGCTTTCCTCTCCCTTCACTGACCATCCTGGTGAACTAGCCTACAACTTTGCTATCCTCCATGACCTAGAGCAATTGGTGCAACACCCTACTCGTATTCCTGACAGTCTTGGAGATACGCCCAACATTCTTGACCTTTTCCTGACCTCTAATCCTTCTGCTTATGCTGTCACCCTTTCTTCTCTGTTGGGCTCCTCCGATCACAATCTCATATCTTTATCTTGTCCTATCACTCCAATCCCTCCTCAGGATCCCCCTAAGCGAAGGTGCCTCTGGCGTTTTGCCTCTGCTAGTTGGGGGGACCTGAGGAGGTATTTTGCTGATTTTCCTTGGAATGACTACTGCTTCCGTGTCAGAGACCCGTCTTTGTGTGCTGAGCGCATAACAGAGGTGATAGTATCTGGCATGGAGGCGTACATTCCTCACTCTTTTTCTCGTCCTAAACCTTCTAAACCTTGGTTTAACACAGCTTGTTCTCGTGCTATACATGATAGAGAGGTGGCCCACAAAAGGTACTTAAGCCTTCCATCACCAGAATCTCATGCACTTTATATTTCTGCCCGGAACCATGCCAAGTCTGATCTCCAACTAGCCAAAAACTCCTTCATTAACAGAAAATGTCAAAACCTTTCAAAATCTAACTCCCTTCGTGATTTCTGGCATCTAGCCAAAAATATCTCCAATAACTTTGCTTCTTCATCTTTCCCTCCTCTATTTCAACCAGATGGCACCACTGCTATCACATCTATTTCTAAAGCTGAACTCTTTGCTCAAACCTTTGCTAAAAACTCTACCTTGGACGATTCTGGGCTTGTTCCTCCCTCTCCTCCACCCTCTGACTACTTCATGCCATCTATTAAAATTCTTCGCAATGATGTTTTCCATGCCCTCGCTGGCCTAAACCCTCGGAAGGCTTATGGACCATATGGGGTCCCTCCTATTGTTCTCCGAAACTGTGCCTCCGTGCTTGCACCTTGCCTAGTCAAACTCTTTCAGCTCTGTCTGTCAACATCTACCTTTCCTTCTTGCTGGAAGTTTGCCTACATTCAACCTGTTCCTAAAAAGGGTGACCGTTCTAATCCCTCAAACTACCGTCCTATTGCTTTAATTTCCTGCCTATCTAAAGTTTTTGAATCAATCCTCAACAGGAAGATTCTTAAACATCTATCACTTCACAACCTTCTATCTGATCGCCAGTATGGGTTCCGTCAAGGCCGCTCTACTGGTGATCTGGCTTTCCTTACTGAGTCTTGGTCATCCTCTTTTAGAGATTTTGGTGAAACTTTTGCTGTTGCCTTGGACATATCAAAAGCTTTTGATAGAGTCTGGCACAAAGCTTTGATTTCCAAACTACCCTCCTACGGTTTCTATCCTTCTCTCTGTAACTTCATCTCAAGTTTCCTTTCTTACCGTTCTATTGCTGGTGTGGTAGACGGTCACCGTTCTTCTCCTAAATCTATTAACAGTGGTGTTCCTCAGGGTTCTGTCCTGTCACCCACTCTCTACTTATTATTCATTAATGATCTTCTAAACCAAACTTCTTGTCCTATCCACTCCTACGCTGATGATACCACCCTGCACTTTTCCACGTCTTTTCATAGACGTCCAACCCTTCAGGAGGTAAACATATCACGCAGGGAAGCCACAGAACGCCTGACTTCTGATCTTTCTAAAATTTCTGATTGGGGCAGAGCAAACTTGGTATTGTTCAATGCCTCAAAAACTCAATTCCTCCATCTATCAACTCGACACAACCTTCCAGACAACTATCCCCTCTTCTTCAATGACACTCAACTGTCCCCCTCTTCTACACTGAACATCCTCGGTCTGTCCTTTACTTATAATCTGAACTGGAAACTTCACATCTCATCTTTAGCTAAAACAGCTTCTATGAAGTTAGGTGTTCTGAGACGTCTCCGCCAGTTTTTCTCACCCCCCAGCTGCTAACTCTGTACAAGGGCCTTATCCGTCCATGTATGGAGTATGCTTCACATGTCTGGGGGGTTCCACTCATACTGTTCTTCTAGACAGGGTGGAATCAAAAGCTTTTCGTCTCATCAACTCCTCTCCTCTAACTGACTGTCTTCAGCCTCTCTCTCACCGCCGCAATGTTGCATATCTAGCTGTCTTTTACCGCTATTTTCATGCTAACTGCTCTTCAGATCTTGCTAACTGCATGCCTCCCCTCCTTCCGCGGCCTCGCTGCACAAGACTTTCTTCTTTCTCTCACCCCTCTTCTGTCCACCTCTCTAACGCAAGAGTTAACCAGTATTCTCAATCATTCATCCCTTTCTCTGGTAAACTCTGGAACTCCCTGCCTGCTTCTGTATTTCCACCTTCCTATGACTTGAATTCCTTCAAGAGGGAGGTTTCAAGACACTTATCCACCAATTTTTGACCACTGCTTTGACCCTTTTATGGGACTGGCATTTCAGTGGGCACTTTTTTTTATTAGATTTTTGTTGCCCTTGGCCAGTGTCCTTCCTACATAAAAAAAAAAAAGACCACATTGATTCTCTTGTTTTGTTGACTAATATTGAGACAAACTTGCAAAACTTCCATTAAGAGACAAGAGCGTTGATATGCTGACGTCACTGAGGACCTCCTGACTGACTGCACTAGAAAACGGGAAGCCGATGCTCTGTTATGGGTAGTGGTGGGGTAACTCACGATAAAAGAACGCAAGAACAAAAAAATAAATGAATAGATAAATAAGGGTTATTGCAGGAAGCCATCAGACCTTCACGTGGCACTCCCTATATAAAGCACACCATTCTGTCTAATCTTTTAAAGCTCCCTAGTGACTCAGCACCCACAGCCACATTACGGAGTCCACCTATTCATCCACCACTCTATCTAAGAACCAGTTCCCTGCTGTCTATTTCTTAAACATATTTTTTTTTTCAAGTTTGCACCATTACCTGCAGCCTTACCCTGATTAGAGAGCCTGGACATTTTACCTTTGTTACCCTTGAAATATTGAGGGTGTATCTTGCGTTTTCTATGGTTGCGTTAAAAAGAAAATGTGTATTATTACTATCATAATTTTTCTCAAACCCTTTACTGCTGGCGATAGTCTTACATGTTCACGTGCGCTGACTATTCTGACTATCAGGTGGCTCTCGGGCTATCAGCCTACAAGGAGCCGTGAAAGTTACCAAAAACAACTATTTCGCTGATAGTAGTAGTAGTAGTAGTAGAAGTAGTAGTAGTAGTAGTAGTAGTAGTAGTAGTAGTAGTAGTAGTAGTAGTAGTAGAAATCTCCTCCTCCTTTTTCTCTCCCTTTTTTCTATCTATGTGTGTGTGTGTGTGTGTGTGTGTGTGTGTGTGTGTGTGTGTATGTGTGTGAGAGAGAGAGAGAGAGAGAGAGAGAGAGAGAGAGAGAGAGAGAGAGAGAGAGAGAGAGAGAGAGAATTATCTTATCGTTAATTAATTCTCTCTCTCTCTCTCTCTCTCTCTCTCTCTCTCTCTCTCTCTCTCTCTCTCTCTCTCTCTCTCTCTCTCTCTCTCTCTCTCTCTCTCTCTCTCTCTCTCTCTCTCTCTCTCTCTCTCTCTCTCTCTCTCTCTGTACACGTGTATTTTTTCTTTCTTTGTTTTCTTTGTGTAGGAGGGACACTTCCCAAGGGTACCAACAGTGCAGTAACAAACAGGTCCACTGAGGTGCCAGTCTCTAGACAGTCCAAAGTGGTGGTCAGACATTGAAGGCTAAGTGTGTTGAAGCCTCCATCCTGAAAGAGTTCCAGTCACAGGAAGGTGGAAATACAGAGGCAGACAGGGAGTGAAAGAGTCCACCAGAGAAAGGGATGAAGGACTGAGAATACTGGTTAACTCTTTCAGTGGGGAGGTGGACAGAATAGTGGTGAATGACTGAGAATACTGGTTAACTCTTGCACTGGGGAGGTAGACAGAATAGTGGTGAAAGGCTGAGAATACTGGTTAACTCTTGCAGTGGGGAGGTGGACAGAATAGTGGTGAAAGACTGAGAATACTGGTTAACTCTTGCAGTGGGGAGGTGGACAGAATAGTGGTGTGTTAACTAGTAAAGGATTCACCAACAATAAAAGTGACTGAGATTTGCATAATTCTCGTTTTGTTTAATATTCACAATTATGAGATGTATGAAATTTGAAGCTTTCCTTTGATTTTCTTGTGGTATAGAAAAGACTGGTTGGCTGCACCTCCGTTAATGGCTAATTCATTGAGTTGGAAGCGTTATGTGGCTACAATGATAATCTCGTCTCTTTTTTTTTATATAAGATTGTGAATATTTAGCATTGGTGTATAATCTATGTATTCCTTAGGGTTTTTACTTATATTTTGTACCGTGTTTTTTTTTTTCTTTAATATTGCTTGTGTGGAGAGGTTCCTTGAGGGGTGGTGTGTGTGTGTGTGTGTTAGGATGATTACATGTGTGGCTGGAAGAAAGTAGTCCCCCCGAGCTATCTGTGTGTGACTCTTCTTGGTGCTGCAGGAGTGAATAGACATCAAGAAAGCCTGGCGGTGACATTACTAACAGAAATGGATAGAAAATATATAGCTACTGCTAAATGTTTTTCATTTTCTTTTGTAGTTGTATAAGAAAACGTAATTTTTTATGGGAAACACAAGAATATTAAGCAGTATCCAGATTTTCCGACATATTAAGGCAACTTACCCATTCGTAATTTTTGTACAACATTTTCACATATACCAGAAGAAAGAGAAGAGGAGGCAGACATTTAAATGCCGATGAACCAAAATTATAAATGTTTTCAGATGGAGCAAATGCAATCTTGCTTAACACATGAGAAAGCATTAATCGCGTCCAGTGAATTTTACTTTGATGATAATACATTATCAGATATATATGACGAAAGCACACTACTACTTATACTACTACTACTGCTACTACTACTCACAAAACAAATATGAATAAAACACCCAGCATGGCGGAGGAGAAAACAGCAAATATCCTCAGTGTTACAACTATTACAATACCACAGCATCCATATTATCTGTTCCGTTCTCTCTCTCTTTATCTCTCCTCCTCCTCCTAACCTAACTACTAGTGCTGCTACTACTACTACTACTACTATTAACCTAACCCTTTATTCTCCATCAGATTTGCATCAACCATCACCAGCAGCAGTAGCAGCAGCAGCATGGCAGTAGTAGCAGGAGTAGTGAATGGTCACACGTATGTGGTGACTACTTGGACTATCAGGCCGCCCTTGTAGTGTGCTGGACTATTGGTCAACAATGAGCCGAGAAAGTTACTTAGTACAACAATTTCGGCGATAGTAGTGGCTGTAAGTAGTAGTAGTAGTTGTAGTAATAGTACTAGTAATAGTAGTTATGCGTGTAATGTCAATATGGTCCATTTTGTAACTGTAATTGCAAAGATTCTCGACTTTGTTTCTTAAAGGCGTGACGTAATTAGAGAAAACGTATATATTTTAAGGGACACTAGTCTGTACTTCATTATTTCTGTTAATTGCTATTATACGAGTTTTTTTTTATAGTTTTTCTTGTATATACTATTTAAATCTACTATTCTGTGATGTTTAATACTAGTACTTATTATGTTTAAGTGGGAGCAGTCAGAGAAAGAGCTATATTTATAATTTTTACTTGGAAGATCAATATGGTCCATTTTATTAAGTAAATTTGTAGGATACTCGACCTTATGTTTCTTAAATAAGTGACGTAATTAGAGAAAACGTATGTTTTTAAGGGATACTAACCTATACTTCATTATTCCTGGTTATTGTTATTATATTAGAGAGAGAGAGAGAGAGAGAGAGAGAGAGAGAGAGAGAGAGAGAGAGAGAGAGAGAATTTAGTATGTCTTCTATATATGTGTGTTTTCATTATCATCATCTTATTCTTTTCTTCTTCTTCTTCTTCTTCTTCTTCTTCTTCTTCTTCTTCTTCTTCTTCTTCTTCTTCTTCTTCTTCTTCTTCTTCTTCTTCTTCTTCTTCTTCTTCTTCTTCTTCTTCTTCTTCTTCTTCTTCTTCTTCTTCTTCTTCTTATTATTATTATTATTATTATTATCATCATTATAATTATTATTATTACTATACACACACACTCACACACACAGTAGTAGTAGTAATTATAATAGGAAGAAGAGAAACATGATGATGATGATGAGGAGGAGGAGGAGAAGAAGGAGGAAGAAAAATTGTTGTACTTTTCTGTAATATATTTCTAAATAACTATAAGTGGAAAAGCAGAACTAATAGTGCACCATGATAGTCCATTAAATTGTTCATCTCTGACTATCGCCATCATCAATTACAAGTTAGTTAATAAAGAGAAAATTGAAAAAATATATAGCATGTCAAATTCTAAGACACACAGATACTTTCAACATTTTTCTGAATATCTAAATAACTACCGCAAAGAAAAAAAAAAAAACAATAGTACACCAAGATAGCCCATTAAATTCCCCACATTTTCCTATCAACACTATTCAAAAAGTATATTAAAAAAAATAATGAAAATAAAAAAAATCACTTCAAAAACTCCCAAAAGACACCGAAGAAAGATCAAGATTCAAGATTGTCAACATAGAACAGAGATGTGTAACATGGGAGAGGATGAGCCGGTGGAACATGTGGTGCTGGAGTGTGTGAAGTATGAGAATGAGTTGAGACAGGTGCAACAATATAAGTACTTAGGGATGTGGATGAGTCCTAGTGGGTGTGCAAAGGCAAAGAATGAAAAGATAAGTATGGTAAACCAGTGGGTAGGTCGATTGGGAAGCGCGGCAAGGATGAGAGCAAGTAAGTATGATGTGTTGAGAGAAGTGTGGAAGAGTGTGGCTGTGCCAAGTATAATGTATGGTATGGATGTGATTGCATGGAATGAAAGTGAAATTGATAAGTTAGAAGTGGGCCAGAATAGAGTAGCAAGGATGGCACTGAGTGCACCGAGGTGCACAGCAGTTGAAGCCTTGAGAGGTGACATGGGATGGAGCACCTTCAGAGAAAGACTCACAAAAGCCACACTTAGGTACAGGATTAGGCTTGAGAGAATGGATGACGCAAGAATAGCAAGGAAGGTGTACCTGTGGAATGAAAGTGGAAGCAAATGGAGGAAGAGATGCATGAGAATGACAGACAGGAATGGATTGCAAGTGGTGTAGGCGATAAGAATGGCTGGGAGGAATCAAAATGAGCGTGAATGAGTGGTAACAAGAGGAGGCAGAGTGGGAGCCGAATGGGATGTGAGAAAATGGAAGAATGAGATAGACAAAGAAGTGAAATGTGTGGGACTGAATGAATGGAAGAATGAAATGGAAAGAAAGAAGACCCTGGAATGGTACAAGGAGAAAGAGGCCCCGAGGTATGAAAGGTGGTATGATGGAAGCCTGGGCGGTGATCTTCTCTTCCGAGCGAGGGCACAGTGTATGGATGTGAATGCAAGGAGTTACAGGTGGTCTGAGTCCCGCAGCAAAGTGTGCCAGATGTGTGACATGGGAGAGGATGAGACGGTGGAACATGTGGTGCTGGAGTGTGTGAAGTATGCCAGAGACAGGAATGAGATGATGCAAGTGATACTGACTGAGTTAGGGCATGATAGGAATGAAAGAGTGGAGAAGACAGGAAAGGAATGGATGGTGTTGTTGCTGGGACTGTGTAGAGAGGCCAATGAAAGGATGATTGAGGCGGTGAAAGAGTTTCTGGAGAGAATGTGGCGTGCCAGATGTAGGAACAGTTACAGTAGATGATGATGTTTGTTAATTTTTTTTTCTTTTCTTTTTTCCCTTTTACAGGAGTTGCCGATCCAAAGGCCTGGTTTAAGAGTGATCCCGAGCTATCTGTACCATCAAGATCAAGATCGAGCGTCCATATCAGATGGCGAGTCTGCTTACAAAATTGCATCGGAGAGACTGATAGAGGCAGCCACAATTATCCATCATCATCGGCGACACCATGGCTCTTGAGAAGGTAACATGGCTACCATTCTACACTCACATCATCTGGCTATCAACACACACGAGAATGGTGGCGGTGCGGAGGTGTAAATAAGGAAAATAGGCATATATGTGAGGGCGGGTGGCGGGGATCTTATGGCGGAAAATCGAGGGATGATCGAGGGTGATGCCCCACCATTATTAATTACTCCTTTATTTAGCGATTTTCAACACACACACTTGCCCGCCAGTAAGAAGCAGGTATGGGCGGCCATCTTGAGCGCTAAGGGACGAGGGGACAAGGGGAAATAAGGGAAATATGGCTCAAAATGCCTCCTTATTTTATTGTATTTTCGATTTTTTTTTTTTTTTGATATATGGAATTATTTGTGTGTGTGTGTGTGTGTGTGTGTGTGTGTGTGTGTGTGTGTGTGTGTGTGAGAGGGAAGGGAGGGCGGGGGTGGGGGAGTTCTTGTGTTCGTTAAGGATAAAAAAAAAAAAAGTTTTTAACGTAAATATTTTCTTTTTCTTCATTTTCTTGTGTTTGTTGTTTGTTTTGTTTGTTTGTTTTGTTGGTTCGTTATGTGTGTGTGTTTGTGTGTGTGTGTGTGTGTGTGTGTGTGTGTGTGTGTGTGTGTGTGTGTGTGTGTGTGTATGTGTCAGAATATATCGTTTTTATTTTTTTCATTTTTTCTGTTTTTCTTGTGTTAACTGAATATTTGTTTGTTTGTTTGTTTGTTTGTATATGCATGTATGTTTGTCCTCTTCTTCCTCTTCCTCCTCTTTCTTTCATCTAGACCTCCTCTTCTCTCTTCCCATCTCTTCCTCCTCCTAGCCCAACCAAGGCCTAATTCTCTCTCTCTCTCTCTCTCTCTCTCTCTCTCTCTCTCTCCTCTCCTCTCTCTCTCTCTCTCTCTCTCTCTCTCTCTCTCAGACAGACAGACCTCGATGACAGCGTGGTGAGCGAGGAGGGGGGAGTCAACCAGCAGAGTAGGGGAGCATGACCCCTACTTTGAACCTGTGGTGACCTTGCTGGAGGTCTTCGTGGTTAGTGATGATGACCAGGAGGAGGAAATGATAACACTGAGTTTCGAGGTCAGGTCAGGTTGGTAATGGTGTTTTTTATTATTATTATTATTATTATTATTATTTTTGTGAGTTTTTTATTGGTTTATTATTTTATTGAGAAATGTTGTTGGTAGTTTTGCTGTTTCTTGTTGTTAGGTGAGGTGAGGTCAGGTCAAGCACTGATGGTAATTTTGCTGTTTTATCATTGTTAGGTCAGGTCAGGTTATCTTATTGCAGGTAAATAGTTATTATTATTATTATTATTATTATTATTATTTTCTCAATCTATGTTTTCTTTCTTACTTACCTCCCCCTCCTCCTCCTCCTCCTCCTCCTCCTCCTCCTCCTCCTCCTCCTCCTCCTCCTCTCCTTGTTCTTCACATAACCTCTCTTCATTTTATTAACCTAACCTAACATGCAGACAGTGCCAGCCTAACGTAACCTCCCCCTCCACCTGCAGGCAGTACAAGCTGTTTCATTATCACACTTCTGAGTCGCCCCCACAGTGGAAGGAACGGGACATGGAGGCCATTAAGATTCTGAGGAACAAGCAGAAGAAGGCTGTAAGTGGTTGGGTTAGGTTTGTGTGTGTGTGTGTGTGTGTGTGTGTGTGTGTGTGTGTGTGTGTGTGTGTGTGTGTGTGTGTGTGTGTGTGTTGACTGGGCTGTCTCATGTGGGATTATCAGCCTGATATGGTGACAGACAGACAGACAGACAGACAGATAGATAGATTATCACTATATTATTACCAGTCATTAATTCAAATAGATAGATTATTATTATTGTTATTATTATTTCATCACCAGCCATTAATTCTCTCCTTATTTTTCAGGTGGAGTTTGTTCAGCGGCAGAATTAATGCCAGTGGGCTGAGTTCAGATCCTCCAAGACACACACACACACACACACACAGCCAGCCCCTCCACCTCCCCCACAGCCCTCCACAGCCCCTGACACAGCATCTAACACAGCCCCTTCACAGAACACCACATACCTCACACATACATAAGAACATAAGAACATAAGAAATAAGGGAAGCTGCAAGAAGCGACCAGGCTTACACGTGGCAGTCCCTGTATGAAATATACCTACCTATTTCCATCTGTTATCCCCATCCATAAACTTGTCTAATCTTTTAAAGCTCTCTAGTGTCCTAGCACTAACAACATGATTACTGAGTCCGTTCCACTCATCTACCACTCTTTTTGAGGACAAATTTTTTTTCCTATCTCCATCCTAAACCCAAATTTTTCAAGCTTGTACCCATTATTTCTTGTTCTACCCTGGTTGCTGATCCTAAGAATTTTGCCTACATCCCCCTTGTTATAACCCTTATACCACTCAAAGACTTCTATCAGGTCCCCTCTTAACCTACGTATCTCTAAAGAATGTAAATTTAACAGCTTCAACCTCGAGACCTATATCTTTCCTGTAATGTGGGGACCAGAACTGCACAGCGTAGTCTAGATGAGGTCTGACCAGCGCCAAGTATAACTTTAATACTACTTCCGGCCTTCTACTTTTAACACTCCTAAAAATCACACACACCACAGGAGCCTCACAAACAGTCTGACAGCCTTCACAAGCAGCCCCACACTCCACCACAGACACACCAGACCCACTTCACCTCACCCACTTCCCAGCCCCCCACAGCCCCCCAGCCACCACAAATGAAGTCAAAGGAAGGGACTGTGGCCTCACCCAGCCAGCCAGGACAGCCTACAGAGAGGGGGTAGTCCCAGTCAAGTCACAAAATATAGGCTTGGTTCTTCCTACAGTTTGAAGTCAATGATTGGACAGGTTCTCTTTGTTTACTTGTTATTGTTTTTTTTCTTTCCATTCTCTCTCTCTCTCTCTCTCTCTCTCTCTCTCTCTCTCTCTCTCTCTCTCTCTCTCTCTCTCTCTCTCTCTCTCTCTCTCTCTCTCTCTCTCTCTCCTCTCTCTCTCTCTCTCTCTCTCTCTCTCTCTCTCTCTCTCTCTCTCTCTCTCTCTCTCTCTCTGCCCTTCACTATTGTTAGGTAATAATTGCAGTAACAGCAGTAGTCATAGTTATTATTGTATATTTTTTTAGCACTCCCAGAACAGTGTAGCAGTAGTAGTAGTAGTAGTAGTAGTAGTTGGCAGGAATTAAGTACAGTATTAAATATATTCTGATCTTGATTTGTGTTGCAGGCCAGACAGCTTAGTGGCAGAGCTGCAGGTGGCCCTTGTAAGCTTCCTGGTGGCCACAGGTGTAGGACAGCTGGGAGCAGTGGAGGTGCCTGATGGGGCAGCTGTGCCGGACAGAGGGGCTGCTACTGCTGCTGCTGCTGCTGGGGAGAGCCACACTTGTATGGTAAGCTTCTCTCAGTCCTTCTCTAACAGGTTAATGAGGTTGTTGTTGTCGTTGTTGATGTATTTTTTTTATGTTTTTCTCTCTATATAAAATTGCTCTCTCTCTCCTCTCCTCTCTCTCTCTCCTCTCTCTCTCTCTCTCTCTCTCTCCTCTCTCTCTCTCTCTCTCTCTCTCTCTCTCTCTCTCTCCTCTCTCTCTCTCCTCTCTCTCTCTCTCTCTCTCTCTCTCTCTCTCTCTCTCTCTCTCTCTCAAGTTAGCTTAGTGGTAGTGGTAGTAATAACAGTAGGAGTAGTAGCATTAGTAGTAGCATGAACACCACACACTTAACACTCCCAACTCTCCCTTCCAGACCATAGTAGTAGCAGCAGCAGTAGTAGTAGTATTAACACTAACCAATCATTATTTCTCTACTGGTGATCTTCTAGCTTTCCTTACTGAGTCCTTGGTCATCCTCTTTTAGAGATTTTGGTGAAACTTTTGCTGTTGCCTTGGACTTATCAAAAGCTTTTGATAGAGTCTGGCACAAAGCTTTGATTTCCAAACTACCCTCCTACGGCTTCTATCCTTCTCTCTGTAACTTCATCTCAAGTTTCCTTTCTGACCATTCTATTGATGCTGTGGTAGACGGTCACTATTCTTCTCCCAAATCTATTAACAGTGGTGTTCCTCAGGGTTCTGTCCTGTCACCCACTTTTCCTATTATTCATCAGTGACTTTCTAAAACCAAACTTGTTGTCCTATCCACTCCTATACTGATGATACCACCCCGCACTTATCCATGTCTTTTCATAGACATCCAACCCTTCAGGAAGTAAACAGTTCACGCAGGGAAGCCACAGAACACCTCACTTCTGATCTCTCAAAAATTTCTGACTGGGGCAGACCAAACTAGTTATTGTTTGCTGTCTAAAAAAATCAATTCTTCCATCTATCAACTCGACACAAACCTTCCAGACAACTATCCCCTCTTCTTCAATGACACTCAGCTGTCCCCCTCTTCTACACTGCCACACTCCCCTGCCTGTTTTTCCCTTGGTACAAAGCTTCTCATGTGATGGCTCACCCATAATTTTCCTCACATAATGAGTCCTGGCAAGCTTGACAGTGAAGAAAAGTGTTGTGATGGTATTTGTTCAAGAAGGGATCAGTAATTGTGAGACAGGAAGGAAGATGGCAAATTCAGAAGCAGCCGTCACCCGGGTGGTGGACGGAGGCTGCTCACCCCCAGTCATCCTGCAGCTCACAGGTCTCTTCTGACCAGGAGAAAGATGGCGTGGCAATTAAGTGTTCACCGTGCATGTGTTCCATCAACTTATTATTCCTGTATCTGTCTTCCTTTTTTGCCCTTAGCCTTTCTCTCAGGAGTGGCAGCTGTGCCCAGCACTAGTGTAGCCCTGGCCAACTGTGTCACGGCTGTCTTTGATCTCCCTGTCTTCCTTCCAGCCCCACAGTTACTGACCTCGACTCAAACACCATCACGGCACTCTCTTCCCTGTTAAACTTGCCGGGATCCATTGTAATGTAAGGGGTATTGAATGTGAGCAATGAAATGAGAAGGTAGTGGCAAGGGGGAAAAAAGTACAGGGGAGCGCAGGAGAGACACCTCTCTCCACTGTGCCTGACAGCGCAGGAGAGACACCTCTCTCCACTGTGCCTGACAGTCTTTCAGTGATTGAAAGACTGAGCATAACATCTTCAGGGCACGTGAGTTGTCATGCATGACAATTTGGCACTTTTTCCATGTCTTCTTATTTGAGTAGACATATCATATCTTGTCATAATGAAAAGTCTAGTTTATCATGTATGTGGAGACCTTCAAGTTACAATACAGCCCACTGCTTTAAGAGTTAAATGTACATGTCAATGTTTTCTGTCGTGCCTTCTTTGCTGTGTAATGTTGTGGTGAAACGGTTAAATTCTGGACCGAGTTGTGAGTCATGCGAGCAGGAGTACAGATGTGTGTCTTCCCCACAGGTGGTAACACGGAGAGGAAGTGGAAGAAACCTTGGGACGCTCCCATAACTCAGGAGCAAGAAATACACCTTACTGGAAACCTTGTGACTGACAGGTGGCGGTGACTGCAGGAACCAATTCAGGTGAACACTGTGTTTTGTTGCTACACTTGAGAATCCTCTATCCTAAATTTAAAAATCTAAGTTTTTAATTGTCATGTCTTGTCATGTTTTTGTCCCACCAAAAAATTGATTACTAGAGCTTGATTTACTGCCATGGGAGGTATCAGAAATTGGCAAGTTGTCATTAAAAAAAAACTGGGAAATCTAAAATATGCACCACTTTCATTCACTCCCAACAATTTTGGATAAGGAATCCTCAACTGTATGTAATCAGAGTATTGTTGAGAGTCATGGTGTGTGTGTGTGTGTATGTGTGTGTATGAATCCTTATGTATGTATGTGCAGGATAAGAGGGAGGTGGTTAATAAGATTAGTAAATGCATGGAGGAGAGGCGTGCTCTTACCAAGATTAGAAGAGCAGTAAGTGTGAAAATAGTGGTACAGGATTGCAAGAGAGGCAGTGTGTGGGCTGGGTAAGTGCACATGTGGTGCTTTTGTTAAGAGTGACCGGGATGGATGAGTGTTACCGGTGTGGTGTGTTGTGGAGAGTTACTGAAGAGGGTTAGAAGGAATGGTCTGCAGTGATCAGTGTGAAATAAGAGGAGAGGATGCGTTGCTTGAGTTTTTCTTGCGAGATGTGCACGTGAAAGGTGTTTAGTGAAAAATAAGGTTTTTGGGGGAATTTATGGATATAGAAAAGATAAATAGATATGAATTGTTGGGTGTTTCAGGATTGTTTGGGCCAGGTGATGGGCTGTTCAAGGGAGTGAAAAGTTTGTGAAAAGTAAAATGCTGGCATTTGAGTTATAGAATTAGTGTGTATGTGTGATATAAGTTCATGTCTTAGTAACTTTCCATCTTCCCCAAGTTGCATTACTCTTTTGCAGATGTCTGTCTTGTGCTGGCGAACGTCCTGTCTGCAGTCAGGCCAGTAGTGCTATGTCGCAGGGTGTGACATCAGGTGAAGAGCCAAATGGAGAGTGTCTGCAGCCAGTACTGGGTGTGCTGATGCTGTACAAGTGTCGAGCCAGGTGCCACAGCACATGACTCCACCAGTGTAGTGTCTCTAGTCCAGGATGCACTGCTGTGTACGACTTGTATGTCTTTATAAATTTGTGACTATTCTTATTATATTTGTGAAATAAGACTTGTATGTCTTTGCTAATAAATAAATATTTGTGACTATTCTTATTATATATGTGAAATAAATATATAGTTAGCTAACAGTGTGGTATAATAGTGTAAAAATAAATATTTGATAATTCATGCATGCCCCAAAGGTAAAAAAAAAAAAAAAAAAACAGGATTGTGCCCTCTAAACTTTTAAGATACCACTTGCACATAAAAGCCCCGTCCCAGTGACTCCAGTGTCGGCTGGGATGGGCTTCTATGTGCAAATGATATCTTAAACAAAGGTTAGTAGCCAATCCTGGCTTTTTTTTTTTTTTTTTTTTTTTTGCCTTGAGGGCATGACCTGTACTCCCAGAAAGACTATTTGCCAAAGATATTATTGACATGGCATAAATAACTATCATTATGTTCAAGATGGTATACTGAATGTTTATTGTTTTAATGTGAATGTCAAGTGAATAAATACACAACAATAATATAAACATGGCACTTTTTTTCCTTATTACTGAAGTGCTGGAATGTACAAAACTTATCCCAAGCCTGAATGAAGGTGGTGGTGGTAGTTGTTGAATACAGAAGAGAGGGACTTGCTACATTCTTCCTTCCCAGACTGGAGTGGACTGGAGAACTCTTGCAGCAGGGCCTGGGAGCAACAACACTTGCCAATTCTTGTGTCCTTGCGTCAACTTGAGTGAGGAGCAACCTCTTCTTTGTGAAACTGCCTGCAGCTCTCGTGCCTCCACAAGTGTTGAAGCTTGCCTGTCGGTCCCGCCATGACTTGAAGGGAATTTTACGTGTTCTTCCCGCTTGAAATTCTTGACCCACTCCTCTTACTGCAACTTGACTCTTCCCTGATTGCTTTGTCCCAACGATACTTAATACCTCTTGTGGGGCTTGAAGGTGGTGACGCTCTGCCTCTTTTCCTGGTGAAGCTTGACTCCCTGATTGCAATGGAGTACATTGGGCCTGGCGTGACAACACTGTTTAATAACCAGGTGCTGGTAGAGATTCCTGTGGGCTGTTCATGGGATGATGAAGTGGAAGCTGCACACTTCACACCTACAAGGAAAACAGACCATTAGTTCCTAGATACATGAAGCTTGTTGTATGTGTTGTGATTCCTTGTAATGTGTTTGATAACTGATTCCCTACAAAACTAAGACTACACAAGATATATGATGGGAAAATGGAGGAAGCCTGACAAGCACTGCATGGTATGGGAACTGTGCTGAGATTTAATATGAAATATGGCTAAATTCCATACTGTCATATTCAAGAAACAAAAATTGAAAGAAAGGAAAGCACCGGGTAGAGAAAATCTGAAAAGTATGGCAGTATAACGTTTGAAGCTGAGAAATGCGTGTTTGATAAATACGTCCCTATTATAATTTAAAGGCAAAAATTTGAAGGATGATGCAGAATAGAAGAAAACACCAGATAGAAGAAATTTGCATGGCATCACAGATATTTCAATGGCATGACAGTTAATACACAAGTTTGAAAGATGAACCTGATTAAATATTTCTGTATCTCTGCGCTCATGAAGAACACAAATAAAAAACTTACAATTTGAAAAGAAGAGTCATTTTAAACTTTGATCCGTACCTTTTAAGTTTATTAATTTTATTCATAGTCAGTTTATGGTTCCAGAGAAACAACAATTTCAAATCTAGCCTATCTTTTTGAAACCCACTGTATAATGAACACGTCATGTAAGGGAAAGAATTTTGTAGCCAAATACATGAGGAAATATTATACAAGAAAATATTTATCAGATGAATAACAAATTAGGAAAAGAACTATCTGAAATAGGCCAACTTTCAGGTGAACTGGATAAAAAAAAAATAAATAAATAAGTAGTTTAATAGAACAAAGCAGTATTAGAAAAGTCTAATGCAAATTTAGAATGGAAATGTGTGTGTGTGTTTGAGAAGGGGTTATGTCTTTTTGAGTGCATGACCATTGTTTTGGCTGCCTGACTAGGTTTTTGAGTGTCACCAGATTTTTGAGTGCATCACCAGTTTTTTGAGTGCATCACCAGTTTTTTGAGTGCATCACCAGTTTTTTGAGTGCATCACCAGTTTTTTTGAGTGCATCACCAGTATTTTTGAGTTCATCACCAGTATTTTGAGTGCCACCAGTTTTCTTGTGCCACCAGTTTTTTTTTTTTGAGTGTCATCATTATTTTCTGCATGAGAGTGCGTGGGTGTGCATACAGCGTTATTAAAGGTAGGTAAGTAGGTAGGTGTGTGTGTGTGTGTGTGTGTGTGATAGTGAATAAAGGAAAATAATGACCAATCGTAGTTAACAAGCCAACCGCTACTCAGCACAGCGAATAAGCAGAGGGACCACAAAATAGCAGCCACGGACACACCAATCCAACATGATTTTACGTGCTTATATAATATAATCTCAAATTCACTTCCTTAATTATCACCTCAGTAAGCTTAATCAGACGTCAATCACCTGGACAAACAAGCAACCAACTTACCATCTGGTCAGCATACTTCTCTCACCTGACAAGTTAAATCACTTTACCTGCAGTCTAATCACCCTTGCAGCTTATTCCCTCGCAAAATGCTAAACTTCTATCTATAACTTCCCATCTGATCAGCATATTCATCTCTCCCCTGATAAGCTTAACTACTTAAGTGTTGTAATCACCATCTTTTCAACCTAATCACACCTACCAACCTCACCTGGTCAACCTATATCAGCTCAAGCTAATCACATTACCTAACGTGGCTTACCTAATCCCCATACCTGGACAAAACTAACCCAATCACACCTATCCATTCTAATCCTCACGTATTCAACCTAATCATTCGCAATCTCAAGGGTTACACATTAATTCCATGCACTGAGTAATAATCTAATATTCTTATCATTACCATACTCTTACCTTCACTCCTTCACCGCCTCCTTCAGCCTTCCGCCACGAGACCACCGCACTTCGACCTTTCTCCCTCGTTGCGAGTCGTGAAAAGAGCCGAGCGGGGACACCAGGCTGGAGGAATACGAGACAATGATCCCTATTCTGAAACACTTCTGCGCCGCACCTCCACTAAACTGATAAGACTAAATGAAGTTGCACAGGTTTTCAAGGATGTTTTAATGGTTCTAGTGACATTAACACGATTTCTATATTATTAACAGGAGAAACGCAATTGAAAACCCGGCTAATCATCTCTGTGGCATTTGAAAAAAAAAATATGGTGAGAGAACAAATGAAGCGTTTCAGAATATGTTGCTATATAAGTTCTTTTTCTATCACTGGTATTAATTTGTGTGCGTTCGTATG
>NW_026973791.1:52500-57500 GCF_035594125.1 Scylla paramamosain | reverse complement strand
AGGGTTTAGGCCAGCGAGGGCATAAAAAACATCATTGCGAAGAATTTTAATACGTGGCATGAAGTAGTCAGAGGGTGGAGGAGAGGGAGGAACAAGCCCAGAATCGTCCAAGGTAGGGTTTTTAGCAAAGGTTTGAGCGAAGAGTTCAGCTTTAGAAATGGATGTGATAGCAGTGGTGCCATCTGGTTGAAATAGAGGAGGGAAAGAAGAAGCAAAGTTATTGGAGATATTTTTGGCTAGATGCCAGAAGTCACGAGGGGAGTTAGATCTTGAAAGGTTTTGACATTTTCTGTTAATGAAGGAGTTTTTGGCTAGTTGGAGAACAGATTTGGCATGGTTCTGGGCAGAAATATAAAGTGCATGAGATTCTGGTGATGGAAGGCTTAAGTACCTTTTGTGGGCCACCTTTCTATCATGTATAGCACGAGAACAAGCTGTGTTGAACCAAGGTTTAGAAGGTTTAGGTCGAGAAAAAGAGTGAGGCAACCGGCCAACTTGTGTGAAGAAATGCTTGTCAATGTGACTGACTGACTAACTGACTGGCTGACTGACTGGCTGACTGAATGGCAGAATGACTGACTGACTGACTGATTGGCTGACTGACTGACTGACTGACTGACTGGCTGGATCGGTGACTGACTGACTAACTGACTGGCTGACTGACTGGCTGACTGAATGGCGGAATGACTGACTGACTGACTGACTGACTGACTGGCTGACTGACTGGCGGAATGACTGACTGACTGACTGACTGACTGACTGACTGACTGGCTGGATGGGTGACTGACTGACTGACTGGCTGACTGACTGATTAATTGGCCGACTGACTGGCTGACTGACTGACTGATTGGCTGAGTGGACTGACTGACTGACTGACTGGTTAACTGACTGACTGATTGGCTGACTGACTGAATGACAGGCTGGCTGACTGTCTGATTGGCTGGCTGGCTGGCTGACTGACTGACTGACTGGCAGAGTGACTGACTGACTGGCTTACTGGCTGACTGACTGACTGGCTGGTTGGCTGGCAGACTGACTGACTGGCTTACTGGCTGACTGACTAACTGACTGACTGACTGACTGACTGACTGGCTGGTTGGCTGGCAGACTGACTGACTAACTGACTGTCTGGTTGGCTGGCTGAATGACTGACTGAATGACTGACTGGCTGGATGGCTGGCTGGCTAACTGGCTGGCTGGCTGACTGACTGACTGACTGACTGACTGACTGACTGACTGACTGACTGACTGGATGGCTGGCTGGCTGGCTAGCTGAATGAATGACTGACTGACTGGATGGCTGGCTGGCTGGCTGGCTGAATGAATGACTGACTGACTGACTGGCTTACTGGCTGGCTGACTGACTGACTGGCTGACTAAATGACTGATTGGCTGGCTAGCTAGCTGGCTGGCTGGCTGGCTGGATGGCTGGCTGACTGACTGACCGACTGGCTGACTAACTGACTGACTGACTGGCTGGTTGGGGGGCTGACTGACTGATTAACTGACTGTCTGGCTGGCTGGCTGAATGACTGACTGGCTGGCTGGCTGAATGACTGACTGAATGAATGACTGACTCTCTCTCTCTCTCTCTCTCTCTCTCTCACTTTAAAACTACACTAATACTACTTAAATATACTTACAAATATTCAGTATATATTGTTAAGTGTGAAATTTGTAGTATTTAAGTGAATCAATAGTAGTAGTAGCAGCAGCAGCAGCAGCAGCAGCAATGGCAGGTGATAGTGGTGGTGGTGGTGGTGGTGACAGTAATAGTAATAGTAGTAGTTTGAATAATAACCTCAGTGGAGGACCCCAGCGGCCATGTTGCCTTAATTATTACTTCGTGACACCAAAACCAGGCAATGGCGGATATATCTAACCAGAGGATATGGAAGCTAGACAAGTGACTCTAGCTTGTGACATGTTAGGCTTACAATAAGTGAGAGACGAAGCAAATAATGACTGAAAACACTGACGCCCTGTGCCTGTACCTCAGCTGACAGCTTGTTTACATATTGACGACTCTTCAATATTCGCCTAAATTTCCAGACTCAGACGTAAATAAAACCTAAAGATAAATAAATAACCCCAAAAAATACCTAAATAACGAACAAAAACCTTAATAAACTGCTACAAGACACTACAGGTAGGAGGAAGGTGATGCTGGGAAGGCAGTAAGGCTGACTAAGGGTAGGCTGGCACCGCAGGGCTCACCTTACGTACTCATGGCTCTCTGGTGCTGCGTGGCGGTGCTTGGTACAGGGAGAAGCTGCCGGGAATACGGAAACACTTATCACCAGAGTGCGTGGGGCAAGACTGACCAGCGCCGGCCAAAACACTCACCTTGCCAAGCGCCACCTGTCTCTGCTCCACCAACACACACACAAAAGTTAACATGTTATAAAATAATAATTCAAATTATATAAATATCCTCACTTCCTCACTGCCGATTCCCCACTGAACACCTCCTAAGTGATTATGATTCCAAATTTCACTCACTGCTGCACCGTGTCACCGCAGCAAACATGCAAACCCGTGCAGGATAGGCTTGACTAAAATGCTTCTACTCTCTCTCTCTCTCTCTCTCCTAACGATTGTTTCCCAAAGCCACAAAGATGATTAAAAGGGTTTTCAATAGCGTTTCTCTTATTAATAATATAGAAATGTTCGTAATCTGTCAGTAGAACCGTAAAAACATAATTAAAAACCTGTCACTTCGACTAGGGCCTTTTAAAATGCGTGTTTCTCTTGTTAGTAATGTAGAAATGTTATTAATCTGTTACCAGAACAGTAAAGACACGCTTGAAAACCTATGTAATTACTGAGAGAGAGAGAGAGAGAGAGAGAGAGAGAGAGAGAGAGAGAGAGAGAGAGAGAGAGAGAGAGAGACCCTGCACACACCCAAACGCATAAAAAAAAAAAAACCCACACACTCAAATGCCCTCAAAAGACCCAGCACATACTCAAAACATCCCCACACACTCTCAAATACACTCAAAAGACCCTGCACACACCCCCACGCACACTCAAATACACTCAAAAGACCCAACACACACACACACACACACAAACGCACCCAAACACCCCCCCACACACACACACACACACACACTCAAATACATTAAATGCATTCAAAATTCTCATAATGGAAAGTGTTGAAATAATTAATGGGATTTTCTCTCTCTCTCTCTCTCTCTCTCTCTCTCTCTCTCTCTCTCTCTCTCTCTCTCTCTCTCTCTCTCTCGGTGGGATTAAAAGCAGTAATAATCTTAATGTTTATTGTCACCCCGGCATGAACAAGTAACAGAAAACGGGAAAAAAGATGAAATAAGTTTCCATTATAAAAAAAGATAAATAAATAAATAAATAAATAAATAAAAACGGACGGAAAATAAAAGTAAATAAATAAATAAATGATCCTTGCAAGTACTTAGACACACTTAAATCGAAGAAATGAAAAATAATTGAAAAATATATATAAAAGTAAATATTCCCATTATGAAAATGAACGAAAAAATAAATAAAATAAATTAATGGTCTCAAAACAATAAAGATAAATAAATGAACTGAATATAAAATCGAAAGAAATTGATAAAAAAAAATGTAAACAAATATAGGTAAAATTCAACATTCCATAAAAAAAAACGAAACGAAAAATAGAGAAAAGAAAATAACCGTTAAAATAATAAATAAATAAATAAATTGAATATATAACGAAAGAAAATTAAAATATATCCTCTCTCTCTCTCTCTCTCTACAAGGTGAGCGTATCTCTCTCTAAGGTGTTGACAAGGGCGGCGAGGTAGGGCCCAGTCACGCCTGCCCTCTGTAAGCCCTGTATTGCATTGTCACGTGCCGCGCCTCCTCCTCCGTTAACTTCCAGCCCAATCTTAGCGAAGCCTGCTAAACTCCCGCCCACTTCCAGCCCCGCCGCTACTTCTGTTGGGATAATAGCGGTTGTAGTGGTGGTGGTAGTGGTAGGTAGTGGTGGTGGTAGTGGTGGTGATAGGGAGAGGAGGAGGAGGACGAATAGGAGGGAGGAGGAGGAGGGCCGTACTAGTAATAGTAGTAGTAGTAGTAGTAGTAGTAGTAGTAGTAGAAATAACGAGAAAATTATAAGAATGATAATAATAGCAATGATAATAACGATAATAATAATAATAATAATAATAATAATAATAATAATAATAATAATAATAATAAAAACAACAACAACAACAACAACAACAACAATTACTACTACTACAACTACTACTACTACTACTACTACTACTACTACTACTACTACTACTACTACTACTACTTACGTGCCGGTGAGAGGCCAATGGGGGTAGCGAGGGAATGGGGGGAGACGGGGGATGCCAGGACCCCCTCCATAACCCCCGCCAGCCTCCCTCCAGACTACGCCCTCCCGCCCCCCCACCACCGCCTGAGAGAGAGAGAGAGAGAGAGAGAGAGAGAGAGAGAGAGAGAGAGAGAGAGAGAGAGAGAGAGAGAGAGAGAGAGAGAGAGAGAGAGAGAGAGAGAGAGAGAGTGTTAATATTTGGTATTATTCTACTACTACTACTACTACTCTTCCTCCTAATCTTCCTCTTCTTCCTCCTCCTCCTCCTCCTCCTCCTCTTCCTACTAAAGCAAACCTCCTCCTCTTCCTCTTCCTACTCCTCCCCCACTCGTCTTCCTCTTCCTTATCCTCATTCTTCTCTTCCTCCTCCTTCTCTTGCTTCTCATCATCATCATCATCATCATCTTGCACCACCACCACCACCACCACCATCACCACCACCACCATCACTACCACCACCACCACTAACCTTTGCCAGTAGTTGTATGTGCGCGGCAGCCTGGGCTTCCCCGTGGGCAGGCAGTAGCAGGGGAGGGCGTGGTAGTAACCGCCTTGATAACTTCCCCAACACCCCGTTCACCTCCTCCATGCCAAACACAGCACCCACCAGTATTACAACGCCCCCCGCGTGTACTCGGCTAAAGGCGCGGAC
>NW_026973791.1:17500-42500 GCF_035594125.1 Scylla paramamosain | reverse complement strand
AGAGAGAGAGAGAGAGAGAATGGTACATATCCTCTCTTTAATGTTGCTTTCTTTCTGGTTGAAAGAGAGAGAGAGAGAGAGAGAGAGAGAGAGAGAGAGAGAGAGAGAGAGAGAGAGAGAGAGAGAGAGAGAGAGAGAGAGAGAGACACACACACACCTCCAGGGCATTTTATTAAAAGTAAAAATAATGAGAGAGAGAGAGAGAGAGAGAGAGAGAGAGAGAGAGAGAGAGAGAGAGAGAGAGAGAGAGAGAGAGAGAGAGAGCAACAAGCACACAGAAACACAAGACAAAGACACGTGGTTCAATTTGACGTATTGCAGGCGTACGCTTGGGTGTAATGAGCTCACCTGTGCCCCTCAGTGAAGGAAAGGTGTGAAGCATGACATAGCAACTTAACGACAGGATGGTGCTGTTAGTGATTCAATAACAAGACAAGTGTGAGAGGTTGTAGGGAAGTAAGGACCGTAATCTGAAACGCTTCATCTCACCTACACTACTTTCAAAGGGCTCTAGTTAAAGTTACTCAGGTTTTGAAGGGTGTTTTTACGGTTCCAGTGACAGACTAACAAGATTTACACATAATTAACAGAGGAAGGACTCTTGGGAACACGGCTAATCATCTCTGTGGTCTTGGAAAAATAGTCGTGGGGAGAGCAAAGCGACTGTGTTGTTAAGACTCGTAGTTGAGAAGCAGGGAAAGAATATTATCAAGTTTGTTTCAATCTTAATGTATCTACGGTATTTCCTTTGCTTTGAATCGATTATTTCTTATTTCTGTCTTTTCATATGTGATTTGAAGGTGATGAATGAATAGTTAACAAGGCAGGTGTGTCATTATTATCTGTTGATCTGTCTCTTTAATTATTTTATCGTATTGCTTTTCTCACCCAAAGTGTTGAAGTGATTACAGTGTGTCATATATTCGTGCCTTTCATAATATAATGTGATAGGAGGGTGATGATTGAATATTTATCAAGGCAGGTATGTCATTATTATCTGTTAAAATAATAATACCTCTCCATCTTTATTATGTTATTTATTATTTTCCTCGTGCAGAAATATTGAAGTGAATCGATTATGTCATATTTTTCATCTTTTTCTTCCTAACCTGTGATGAGAAGGCAATGATGAAACATAACAAGGTAGGTAGGCAGCTTGTCACCACCCATTAATCTACTTACTGTTACTGTTTTGTCACATTGTTTTTTTCATCCACAAGTATTGAAATGAAGTTACTTTGTGTATACGTAGATTTATATTGACAGATGGCTACGTATTCTCGTGTTTCCAGGCGAGATGGGAAGGATAACGAGAAAAATATAGACAATCACGACTTTCCTCCCTTTTTTATTCGCTACGTCTCGAAAAAAACATCTATAAACTGATGCGTCTATGTTTCTTTTGTAACCACGTTGCTTATGTTATCTTCCCCATGTGTAATTGCAAAGGGAAGGACAAGGAGACACAACGAGGCTAATGCAACGGTGGTTAAGGCATTGATGACACCTCGTATAGATAGAGGAAAAGGTCTAATGTATTTTTCTCCTGCATATCTCCATTCCTGAAAATAAGTGAAGTTAGTTGTATATATTTCCAGCATACGGAAGAGGAATGACTGAATTTTAAAAGCATAGGTGGGCGTGGCTTCAGGGTCGGGGATCTGCCGGTTGGTCAGACCATGTCAGTCAGCCGGGCAGTGCGTCTCAAGCCATCGTAGGGAAAGGAAGTACGCCGCCTTGCCTCGCCTTGCCTTGCTGTTGTTGGTGGTAAGTTAAAGTACCAGTGTTTTATGCTTGGTATTAAGTGTTCGTATTGCGTGTGTCGTCAGTACAGGTGTATATAGAGATCACATGTGTATTTCGTAAGCGTTATCAGTGTTAGTGCGCTAATGATCCATTTGAGCGGTTAATGAGGGGTGATTAAATGTTATGGCAGGTGTCGCTCCGTGTTGTGTGACAGCCGGCGTGGCTGATGGATGGAGTTCACGAAGTGGTGGTGGCGGTGGTGGTGGTGGTGGTGGCGGCAGCAGGAAGGGACAGCGACGGAGACGGCGGCGGCGGCGGCTCTCGGTTTGTGCGGCTTCCCGGGGCGAGGGGAGGAAGCCGGCAGGACAGGATTAGAGGTCTCCGTGGGCCGCGGCTGCTTTGCTTCTGAATTGTTGCCAAACGCTGCGTGGCTTTCCTCGGCGCTTTGTGACAACGCAAGCTTGTCTGTCATGCGCGCCGCCCTCATGCACCGCCGGCCAACCTGACACGTGCACCGCCTCCTCCCAACGAAGCCAGCCCGACACGTGGTTATTGAGGTTTTAATTCTTCTCATTCCTCAAATTTCCTTTAGTTACATTCATATCAGTGGGTATTTAACTTGAATAGTGCAGTCAGGAAGCCCAGAGAGACTGCCACGTGTAGGACAGGTGGGGTGCCACGTGTACGCCTGGTCGCTTCTTGCAGCTTCCTTGACTTCTTAATGCTGTTGTCAGTAGTTCGGTTCTTGTTAATATACCGTTACATCAGTAGTCTCTTCTTATGTACGTTATTTATTTTTTTCAGGTGAACTCGCCCCATTACTTGAAACCAGTCTTCCCTTCCGTGACGCTGTGGTCCTGCAGGTGGAAGGAGGGTGACCACCTTGTCTTGAGGGTGAGTTTGTTAGGAAGCAGTGGTTGTAGTTACGGTGTACAAGCCTTCACGTTGGCCCTGGTGATAAATTTGGTGTATATAGATTCAAGAGGGAGTCTTCAAGGCACTTTACTTATCCTTCAATTTTGAGCATTAAACAGACTGGCGCTTGTCTTTTTTTTTCTTCGTTCTTACATAAAGTACCTTCCCCCCTCCCCTCCCTTTGAATCCTGACTTTTCAATGGATGGGGAAGCAATGAAAAAGTTAATAAAGGTGTTATCTTTTAGTTGTGTGAAATTAGTACAGTGCATGCATCACCAAAAACTGTTCATGTAATTTTGCTTTCAGATGGAGAAGCATAAAGACCAACGGGTACTCTTGTCATTCCCCGGACCACCCTGCCCTCCACTTACGGTGAGTAGGTTCGAGTCATCTCAGGCGGGAGTGTTGAGTTGCGGGGGACAGCTGCACTAGGGAGGATGAGCGGCACTGTTTATGTGGCTGGTAGCAGACAAGTGTTGGTTCAGAGGTACAAACAAACCAATTAGACAAGGAGTGAGAAGAAATGTAGCAAAAAAAATATGGAAATGTTAAAGATGATTGATTATTTTACGATTGATTATTTTACGAGTTAAAGATGAAAGATGATTATTTTGAGTTAAAGATGAAAGGTGATTATTTTGAGTTAAAGATGAAAGGTGATTATTTTGAGTTAAAGATGAAAGGTGATTATTTTGAGTTAAAGATGAAAGGTGATTATTTTGAGTTAAAGATGAAAGGTGATTATTTTGAGTTAAAGATGAAAGGTGATTATTTTGAGTTGAAGGTGATTATTTTGAGTTGAAGGTGATTATTTTGAGTTGAAGGTGATTATTTTGAGTTGATTATTTTGAGTTAGTGAAAGATTATCATTTTACGAGTTAATGAAAGATTATCATTTTACGAGTTAATGAAAGATTATCATTTTACGAGTTAATGAAAGATTATCATTTTACGAGTTAATGAAAGATTATCATTTTACGAGTTAATGAAAGATTATCATTTTACGAGTTAAGGAAAGATTATCATTTTGAGTTAAGGAAAGATTATCATTTTACGAGTTAATGAAAGATTATCATTTTGAGTTAAGGAAAGATTATCATTTTACGAGTTAATGAAAGATTATCATTTTGAGTTAATGATTGTTTTACTTTTGCTGTAGTTAATTAAGAGTAGATAAGGCTGAATCATTGGTCTTCCTCAATAGATTTGCTATTGAAATGAACAGTAAATCCAAATATATTACATCCGTACCTGAAAAAGAGGATGACTTGAACACAGATCGAGACAGCAATCAGGAGACCGACGCGATGAAGAGGAAGCCTAGACAAGTCGGACGACTAGCGGCAGTGAAGACGAGGAGGGTTGGAGATGAAGGGACCGCTTCAGGATTGAACAAATTAAGAGGCCATCAATAACACGAAGAAAAGAAAATGAAGATGCTCAAGATTTGGAGATGAACGGACCGCCTCAAGATTGAACCAATTAGGACACCAATAGGACATCAATAAAATGAAGGAAGAGCAAGAATGAAGATGCACAAGATTTGAGGAGGAGGAAGACTTGCATACATACCCTTCAAAGTAAAGCAACGGCCTCAAGATTGACACGAAGATGCACCAACACCAAAGAAGAAAGAACAAGGTGAAGATAGTGACCAAGAGGACCTCCCCTTCACAACACAACGATAGAGGGACAGCCACAAGAATCAAGACACGAAGACACCAAAGAAGGAAGAGCAAGATGAAGATGGTGACCAAGAGGACCTCCCCTTCACAACACAACGACGCTAGAGGGACAGCCACAAGAATCAAGACAGCAAGAGGACACGGCCCACTGAAGAACAAGAGGCTGACCTTCCCCAACACTGCCTCCCTGTTGTCGGTGCCCCCTCCATTCCCAGGCGTGGAGGGGCCGCCTTCCTAACCAGACGAGTGGGTTGGCGGTGTCGCCGGTTAGCTGTCGGTGTGTTGTAAGAGTTCGAGAGACTCCCCATTGTATCTTTGGATTTATCTTTATTATTGCATTGAAATTATTACACAATAAAAATTACGTACACGTACAACACACACACAAAAAAAAAAAAAAAATACACCACGACTTTTATTGCATTGCATCGTAAGTTGGAAGTTGAGTTTATTTATATGGTATAAGTTTGGTTGGTAAGGTTACGTGGTATGTGGAGGGGCCGCCTTCCTAACCAGACGAGTGGGCTGACAGTGTCGCCGGCTAGCTGTAATGTTGTAACAGTTTGAGACGCTCCCATTTTAATTTATTATTTTTTTTGCATTGAAATACACAAATTGCACGTACAACACACTTTCACAAAAAAAAAAAAAGAAACCTTTTACATTGCATGGAAAGTTTGACAATTCTATTGGTTGAGGTGGTAAGTTTGGTTGGTTATGTTTATGTAGTAAAGGCCCGTCCACACGACAGGCAACTGTAGGGCGGGCACACTGATTTGCCCGTAATTCTCTCGCATTGAAAACCGTGTTACCAGATCAAACTGTCCAATTAAGGCGGCCAGCAGGCACAGGCAGGCGAACGTACGACTTGGGGCAGAGGGCAGCCAGAGCTGTACCAGGCAACGTCGGCCAATGGGGTGTTCGGTACGACAACATTGGGACGTAAAAATCGTAGCTGGATAGTTGAAGCTAAACGCAGAGCTTTGTGTACAATAATTATGTGCAAGAAGAAAAAGGACAGGAGAGAGAGAAGAAACAATGGTGTAAAATGGAAAATAGAGCAACATTGGCAAGTCACGTGACCCTTTTACGTGTATTACAAAGTGATCATCACAGATGACAGATAATCTTGGTTACCAATACGTATACATTTTTCACTATCAGAATGAACATCTCGTTACGTCGGCAGGAGTGTGTGGGTCTCTATGTTGGTCACCGTCGTCACCATTCAAAAATGACGGAATCAACACCATAGGCGTGGCATGTATACGTCGTCTGCCCCAGACTTCACTGATTGTAGGAAATGCCTCCGTTCTCGTCGATACTGGTTTCGCAGTGTATCGATCTTCTTTCTCAATTCTTCAGCAGAGAAAGACCAACCACCGTTGTTCATGTGTTCTGCTACTTTCTGCAGTGTTGTGGCCTTTGTCTCTTTTTCTATACCTCAGTCTCCACATTCCACAGACACGGTTCCTCTCTGTATAAATCTATTAAATGCCGGGTTGCTTCCCTTGTCCACTTCTCCATGCTGGATAGACAATGAGTTAACTCCATCTAGTCGACAATTGATACAGGTACCGACGGAGGGCACGGTGTTCACTTGTAACATCGTGTATCTGGCAACGTGATTCCTAGTCTCCAGCCTATTCAGTGTCAACAACGGACACGGGCACTTCGATGGCTTGCCCGTGGTTTTGTCTATGACGTCATCTACACTCGTGCCTGCCATCCACACACAAAATTGGTAATAAGGACTCTGCGTCTGTGGAAGGGTTGAGAATGACTGAACTACAACAGATGGGAAGATGGGCTAATGTGCAAAGGGTTGTGTAAGGACTCGGCGTCTGTGGAAGGGTTGAGAATGACTGAACTACGACAGATGGGGAGCAATTGTGACATATGATGAAACACATTCAACAAGAAGCGTCTTTATTTGACCCATCCAAAGCCTATCAACCAATCAGACGATGATGTAGTCATGCATAACACAACTAAGGGCCGTACACTGAAACACATCCGCGCTGCATCTACTCATCTCCACTACACTCAAAACCCTCTAATTTAACCTACATGAGTTTTTAAGAGTGCTTTTCATGGCTCTAGCGACAGATTAACATTTCTATATAACCACGAGGAGAAACACTCTTGGGAAATGGCTAATCACCTCTGTGGCCTTTGAAAACAGTCGTGGTGAGGAAATGCGGCCCTTAAACTTTTGCACACTCCGCTGTCCCTGTGTGCTTAAGAATCTGTCAAGACTCGCCTTACACCTGCACTGAGGCACATGATCCCACCCACATTTTACAGTCAGGCAGCGATGGGGTAAACACTAAGTGCTGGGCTAGGTTACCATAATGAGGTGGGCAGGAGTTGAAGGTATTAGAAAAGAGAAAAGATTAAGAAATGAGGTTCGGTCACATAGTATAAGAAGACCAGGAATAGATTAAAAGAAAATGAGACTCGTTGAGGGAAGAGGACTGGGGGGAAGACAAGGATGACTGAGGGATGGAAGTGTGGTGAAATTGCAAAGGATGGGAGGTTGTTAGGTTAAATTAAGTTAGGTTAGGTTAATTTCTGTTTAGTACATGTTAAGAATACCTTCATGACTAGCTACGAAAAAACGAAAACATGATCAACACTTCCCTTTACAATTTGTGAAAAAATTAGTCAACGTAACACAAGAAAATAAGAAAAATACGTGGAATATGGTAATCAGAGAGAGAGAGAGAGAGAGAACTAGTAATAACACACACACACACACACACACCAATGCATTTATAAACATTCAAATTTCCCGCACTTTTTTTATCCCTCGAAAGGAGAGAGCGCGAGACAAGACGAGAGATCCTGCGAAGCCTCACATTTTCCCCAATTACAGGATGGAGGGCTTAGGACACACACACCTCCTCCTCCTTCATTTCTCCTTATTTCTTCCTCTTCCTTCTCCATTTCTCTTACTTTTTTTCATTCTATTAGTACTATCTACACGCCTGAGTTTAGAAACACCTGGAAACACCTGCAAAACATTGAAAATTATGATAAATATTGACGAATATATATATATATATATATATATATATATATATATATATATATATATATATATATATATATATATATATATACTACCTCTGACGAATATATATTCGTTAGAGATAGTAATACTAGTGCCAGAAGTAGTAGTAGTAGTAGCAGCAGTAGTAGTAATAGTAGTAGTAGTAGTAGTTAGATTAGGCAAAGTTTGATTATGCTTGCTTTGGTTTGTCGTAGTAGTAGTAGCAGAGAGAGAGAGAAAAAAAAATTATTCTCGATTATGTATAATTATTTAGATAACAAATTGTAATTGTTCTTGTTTTTGTTGTTGTTATGAGATTAAATGTAACGTATTTAATTATTGTTATTATTTGTTAGTAGTAGTAGTAGTAGTAGTAGAGCCCTTTTGTAGCATTTAATAGCATTATTTGTTAGTAGTAGTAGTAGTAGTAGTAGAGCCCTTTTGTAGCATTTAATAGCATTATTTGTTAGTAGTAGTAGTAGTAGTAGTAGTAGAGCCCTTTTGTAGCATTTAATAGCATTATTTGTTAGTAGTAGTAGTAGTAGTAGTAGTAGTAGTAGTAGAGCCCTTTTGTAGCATTTAATAGCAAAGAAACATAGTAAATAAATAAAAAGAGGTAAAAATAGTAACAATAACTAATTTTGTCCCTCCAGGCTTGTTTGGCGGTGGCAGAGAAAGACCCCTCCTCTCCCTCCTCCTCCCCCCATCCTCTCCCACCAAGAAGACCCAATAGTAGAAATACATACAAACAACAACAACAACAACAACAGCAACAACACACACACACACACACACACACAAACACCTCCAGGGCTTTCTATTGAAAGTAAAAAAATAAGTATTAAATAAAACATATCTTTCATTCATATTACTGTGTTTACTTGGCTCTTCTTAACCTAACCTTACCTACCCTACCCATCACACACACATACACACACACCCTCCACTCACCAATCCACCTATTCACACACCAAATCGCCCACAGATTCACGCACCAATTCACCCACACACCCATTCAACTACATACTTAACTGTGTGTGTGTGTGTGTGTGTGTGTGTGTGTGTGGGCAGTACTATCGAGGCACGTCACTGTTTTTTTGGGGGGGCGAGAGAGGCAGGAAACACAAGCTGGGGACTTCAGTTTGTTGGTGTGCGTCACGGTGACCGTCACGGTGTGACAATACTGTTACTGGGATTATTTTACTTCAATATTACGTTTGTGAGACAATACAGCGGTGCAGTTTGTGTTCATACGGCTTATTACTGCGTCTGCTCAGCGTGTGCAGTGTGGCAGTGTGGCCTTGTAAGTACTGCATGTTATGTGTATGATAAGGTCACGTAGGCTGTGGAAGTGTCCTTAGGGTATGTGGTGCTTCGGTCAGCTTACGGTACTTACACACACACACACACACACACACACACACTGGAATGCAAAACTCTTAAAAAATTACAATCAGAAGTTAGGTAGCAGTTGAAATAAAAAATAAAAAATCACAAAATATCAACTTTTTGAGTTTTTAACAGGCCCAGAAATTGCTGTAAAAGTCCACATATTTAGTGTGAGTGTCTGGGTTAGTGGGTGGATGGGTGGAAGGAGGGGTGGGTGGGTGGATGGGTCTGTAAGGAGTGTGTGGTGGGCGGGTGGGTGGATCTGGTGTAGTGGGTGGGTGGATTGGTGGGCTGGTGTAGGTGGGTGGGTGGATGGATGTGTTTGGGTGTGTGTGGGTGAACTGGTGGGCTATTGGGGGTGGGTGTGTGGGTGGGTGGGCGTAAGTTTGTGGATAGATGGATGAAAATAAGATAATTGTTAAGGTCCTTAGAAATAATTTATGAATCGTTCTCTGTGGCTATCAAGAGTATGTCATGACCTGCTGTCTTGCGCGTTTCCAGTGATGTGTTTTGTTATCAGTCGTGTCAGCAGATGTACCTGGCCTCACCTAACCTGTCACTGCCGGTAGAACCAAGTGGAAATGTTTGCCACACTTTTTAATTCATTCTTCATTCCATCTGTTATAATGAACACACACAGATACATTAATTAAAACACCATGTTTTGCTTCTTTCTCTCCTTCCTTCCTTTTTTTTTCCTTTTTATTTATTTATTCATTTATTTATCTATCTATTTATTTATCTACTACTACTATTACTACTACAACAACTACTACTACTACTACTACTACTACTACTACTACTACTACTACTACTACTTCTACTAATTCTATTGCTGCTATTACTTCTGTTGTACTGCTACTACTACTACTACTACTACTCAAAGGAGACCATGTAGCCAGTTGTCATTCATTATATACTGACACAACTAGCTCTCCTTAACAGGTGATCTTGGAACCTCAGGGAAAACAACATGCAGCTAGTGAGTTAGAATGGCTAGAACCAGAGGATGGGGGTGTGCGTCCAGGGAGTTGAGGAGTGCCACTGCTTCAACTGATGCTGTGGGGCCTTGAGGCAGAGGGTCCACCAGGTGTGTGTGTGTGTGTGTGTGTGTGTGTGTGTGTGTGTGTATATGTGTGTGAGAATGTTTCCCTACTTGTGGTGAATGGTAAGGAAAAAGAGTGTGTGGTGGTGTGTGGTGTGGCCTTGCTTGTGGCAGATACATTGGGGAGTGTGTGGTGGTGTGTGGTGTGGCCTTGCTTGTGGCAGATGCATTGGGGAGTGTGTGGTGGTGTGTGGTGTGGCCTTGCTTGTGGCAGATGCATTGGGGAGTGTGTGGTGGTGTGTGGTGTGGCCTTGCTTGTGGCAGATGCATTGGGGAGTGTGTGGTGGTGTGTGGTGTGGCCTTGCTTGTGGCAGATGCATTGGGGAGTGTGTGGTGGTGTGTGGTGCATGACCCTCACTTCTGGTTGATGCCCTGCAGAGGAAATATAATCAGCATAGTAATTTCCTCTATAATTCGTACAATTACAAAGACAATTACACCACAAAGCTGGCGAGGCGAGTTATTTAATTACACTTACGACAGATTACACAACAAGTAATATCCAAGTCAGTCTTTTTGTCAGTCTTCAACAGCTTTCGTCACTGCAACCTTCCAAGCTGCTTAAAAATAATGTATATAATTCACAACACTTGTAATCTCTTCAACACCCACACCTGCTCTGTTTTAAAGGGCTCTACTTGAGGTTACGAGTGTTTTTAAGGGTGTGTTTAAGGCTCCACTGGCAGACACACAACATTTATACTGTATTTGCAGAGGAACCAATAAAAATACAATATTTCCTACAGTATACGTACATAAAGGTGTGTGTGTGTGTGTGTGTGTGTGTGTGTGTGTGTGTGTGTGTGTGTGTGTGTGTGTGTTGAGGGAGACGTCATTTTTTTATTTTTTTTCGTTATATATATATGCTATCATAGATTAAGCTTGTGTAATTTACGTAATATCAACGCCAATAAATAATTAAAGTCGATTCATATAGCAGTAAATGTTAACACTATCGTAAAAATATTATAAGTTATTAATAGTTAGATCAATTCAGTTTTTCTTTAGTTGGCGTTAAAATATCACGTTTTCTCTAATACTTCAGTTTCCTAGATGGCCGCCGCCCAAGCCTTGGAAATCATGGGGTCGAAAGTCTTGTAAATATACATGTTAATAGCGACCATTTTGTCCTTATCTATATGTTTTTTTTTTCCCTCTTTTCATGAACTTCTTGCACTAAAAACTGATAATTAATAGTACAAAACACCACGAAATAATAGATAAAATAGAAGAGACGCTTGCATTATCCTAATAACTGTTTAAAATAGTATTGGAAAATTAATTTAATTATTTTTTAAAGTTTGTGTTAAAATTTTTCGTTTTCTCTAATGCAAGACAGCCGCCGTTCTCTTTTATCTCCTTAATTACAAACAGTAGGCTCGAAAATTCTACAAAATCTGTAAGTCATTATGCTATTACTATTATTTTGCTGAAATTATTTTTGTTTCCCACAAATGTTCCAGTTATATTACTTATGTATCTGTATGTATGTATGTATGTGTGTATGTGTGCGTATGTATGTATGTATGTATGTATGCGTGCGTATGTACGTGTATGTACATGTATGTGTATATGTATGTATGTATGCTTAAATGTATATGTAAATATATGTATGTGTGTATGTGTGTGTATATGTATACTTGTGTGTGTGTGTGTGTGTGTGTGTGTGTGTGTGCGTGTGTGTAATAATAATAATAATAATAATAATAAACGGTTTATTATTTAGGCAGTTGACAAACTGAAAATGTACATAGAGGATGGGGAAAAACTTAACATTAATCCTAAAGGTAAGTCTAATCTAGGAGGGAAATATGTGTGTGAATATGTGTATGTATGTGTATGCATATAATTAACGTTATTTTTTTTTGTGTGTGTGTGTGTGTGTGATAATGTATGTTTTTGAAAAGGATGATTGACATGAACGCGTGAGTGCTCTCTGTGTGACAATGGCTCAACTCAAACAAGTCTGCACGAGCTGCGGCTCAACACAATTTGATACAAAATGAAAATGTTTCAGTAATTCTGGTATCAATGTTATAAACCAATAAACATTACTTACACACACACACACACACACACACACACACACACACACATACACACATAAAAAAAAATATATTATAAAGAAATTATTTGAAATTGTTCATTTAAAGCGGTAAGGAGTAAAAAAATTCGAGTGATTATTTTGTGGAAAGGAAAAAAGATAATGTCAGAAAATGAAGATTAAAGTATATTGGAAAGAAACAGACTAAAATACGTTATTGCTAATAAAAATAATGTACTTAAGGATTTTTCTATTTATTTTCATTGGTGTAATAGAAAAATTCCTTAATATTTCCCACCTACTCGAATTATTCTTATCAAAACTGTGTAAGGCAAAATCGTGACTATTTATTAGGTAGACCATGTAATGAGTGAAGAAATACGCCATGCCGTCAGTAAAAGCACAGGCCACCGTGACGACCTCGCACCAGTCAAGATAAGAAGACTGGGAAGTGGGAAGGCCATGACGCAACACCCTGCTGCCCTTCCACTGCGGTATGCAACAATTCACAACACTAAAACAACGTACGTTCCCCTCATCACCATCTACAGGAAACACAAGGCATAGAAAGGAATACATTTTGATATTTACAAGAAAATATGTCTCGGAGTGGTTAGTGATTAAAAGATGTGTCAAATAGCAGTGAAAGGGTTAGAGACATTCAGAAGGCGCAGTCCAGGGAGGTGGAAGGTGAGAAAGTCTTGACCATTCCTCCTCCTCCTCCTCCTCCTCCTCCTCCTCCTCCTCCTTAAAAGAACATGAGAACTTAAGAAAATAATGAAAGTTGTAAGAAGCCATCAGGTCTGCAGTACGTGGCAGTCCCTGTACAAAACACACCTCCCTATTTCCACCTATCGTCCCCTATCCAGTCTAACCCTTCAAACTACCGCCTTATTGCTGACAGGCCACAGTTCCAGAGTCACCCTTTTTCCTCTTGCTGGCTAACCAACAAAAGTGCTTTAGCCGTCATCAGGTTCCACAATCAACTCTGCACACTGCTTGTCGTTTGGGGGAGTACCGAAAATTTGAACTGGTAAGGCAAAAGGGTCAATTCCACAGTCTTTTCGTAAG
The DNA here is from genome assembly GCF_035594125.1 of Scylla paramamosain. NCBI lineage: Eukaryota > Metazoa > Arthropoda > Malacostraca > Decapoda > Portunidae > Scylla > Scylla paramamosain. Next base: position 29,489 of record NW_026973791.1, on the reverse strand, counting down.
CTATCAACCAAAAACGCTTCCTAAGTTGGTAAGCTCCCGAACAAATAAGAGGAGTGTTTGGTTTGAATAGCTTACGAAGAGACTAAAACTGACCCGGTATATTCACTCGTAGTCTCGTCTGTCCTCGTCATATATAGAGAGTCACGGCATGTCCATTTAAGCAAATCCTGACCCCGCTTCTTGATGGTGATAGTGCACTGAAGAAGTAAGTTGGACATACGCAGGGCACAGTAAGCGCGGAGCCAGTGATACAGACAGTTAGGAAAGCAGAATGTCAAATTTGTGCGAAAGGATGGTAAAACAAGGGCAGTGCTCACAGATTCATTTCACTTGGAGAGAAGAGAGAAGTGTTGCTACCGGGATGACCTGGAATAGACAAAAATGATGATGCGTATAGGATGTTTGGAAGACATTTGTACTGCAGTATTACCGGAAATAGATTGTGATGGTGGTGGTGATGGTGGTGATGATGGTGGTGAAGAGGAGGAGGAGGTTGTAGTGATTGTGATGAGAGAAGATGGAGATTATGATGGCGATGGTGATGATGATGGTGAGGGGGAGGAGGAGATGAGAGAGAGAGAGGAGGAGGAGGAGGAGGAGGAGAAGGAGGACGAGAAAGAGGAGGAAGAGGAGGAGAGGAACAAATTTCTAATGATGAGGAGGCGGGAAGAGGAAGAGAATATGATGATGATGAAGAGGAGGAAAAGAAGAACGAGGAGAAAGAAGAAGAGGAGGAAGAAGAGGAGGAAAATAAGAACGAGGAGGAAGAAGAAGAGGAGGAAGAAGAAAAGAAAGATGAGGAGAATGATGATGATTATGATGACAATGACTGCAACACAGCGCCACAAATCAGCAGTGGTGGTGGTGGCAATTGAGTGTATACCCACCCAAACAATTAACAAAATACAGAAATATAAATAGATAGAAAATAAATAAAAGATAAAGAAAAATCATACGAATAGAAATTATGTTCTCTCTCTCTCTCTCTCTCTCTCTCTCACACACACACACACACACACACACACACACACACACAAACACACACACACATCTAGGATTAATGTTCCGTGTGTGGAGTCTGGCAACGTAAGGCTTCAATGCATGACTGGAGTCAGCGCGGGTTAGTCTCACGTGACAATAAAGTCAGGCCATTGAATATAAGTACGTCCCCTGGAGATTTTATATTACACCTCATCTTTAATTCACGTATCCTCCTACACACTAAAGAATGGTATAGATATTTCCCGCAATCTTCGTGAGACCGTGGACATTTGGCTTAGCTGCGTGAACAATACTCCAAACAACGAACCTTCGAATCTGAGACACTGAACCCGTAACTCTCAGCCGCCTTAGTCCTGCTCGCCTCGCCACTGCCGCGTGGTTACGTCAAGACAGCGGGTCGCGTATTAGTTTCCTTAGTACTTGTGCTTCCGTGTCAATACCGTGTGCTGTAAACTGCTGAACGAACTGAGATACTCATTCAGTTTTGGTCGCCTCTCCATTATCTCGTGGTGACGTAAAGCGTGACGGCCCGTGTGTTAGTTTCCCCGGTAATTGTGCCTCCGTGACATTACTGTGTGCAGTGGTCGTGAGAACTGCGAGGCGGCGGTGTAGACTGTGCCGTGGAGAGCCGCGGGGTGTTGGAATCTGCCTCTCAGTCACCTTGAAGGCGTCATATTCCCTCCCTGCTCTTCCCCGTGTCTTCCTGTCGATGTTGGTAATGTACTAGTCACTATTTTGTGTGCATGTGTTTTGTTTATTTATTATTTGTGCATAGAGGAACTGAAAGGTTAGCAGCAGCCTGCAAAAAAAGTGTTTTTGGTCAACCCATATTTTGCGTATTTGAAATTCAGTCATTTGCTTGTTACTTGCGTGCATAGAGGAAGCAAGGAAGGTAATAAGCCGCAGTGTGTCTGATCACCCTGAAATGTTTCATGTATCTGTTCAGTCGTTGTTTATTATTTGTGCATTGAGAAGCTAGTAGCAAACAGGATGCAGCGTCTCCAATCACCACTTGTCAACCTTCTCTTGGCCTCAACATTTCAATTGGTCTCCTTGTTCATGTTCATTTTAATAGTGTCACTGTTTGGTGCAAGTGTTTTGTTGATGTTGTTGTTGTTGTTGTTGTTGTTGTTGTTGTTGTTGTTGTTGTTGTTTTATCTGCGCACAGAGGAACCACTAGGCTACAGCGTCTCCCGTAGATTACTCATAATCTTTCCCTTTCTTTCCCTGCCCATCACAATCTTTGCTTATTTCTTAGCAATTGAGGTTTTCCATGTTGGTATTATCGTTAGTTCAGTGATGCTACGGATGTTTTCAAGCCACAGCTTTGACGATTTCTTCAGATGAAGTTTGTTTTATTAATCACTGGGCGTTTGAAGTTTTTCATGTCCTAACAACCACTGGTCTTACATATATATATATATATATATATATATATATATATATATATATATATATATATATATATATATATATATATATATAAATGGTGGTATGTTTTTAATTCGATAGCCTCTTGGAGTTTGCATTATTTTCTTGTGTTCTGTGTTCTTGTGTGTGTGTGTGTGTTATTGACGTAGGTAAGTAACAAGATGACAAATACCGCTAGATTCCTAACAGGCTCTTACAGCTTTACTTAAAACAAGTGAAGCTACAAAAATTGATCAGACTTAACGTGGCACTCAATGTACAAACGAATGAAGCAAACCTACATATTATTATTTCCACCTATCCCCACTCATGAATATTCCCGATACTGTAAAGTTCCCTACTGACTGTGCACTGCCAACTGGTGAGTGTGTACCACTGAGTGGCGGGGAAAGTGGAAGGCGAGTGGAGGGGCAGAGCTTGGGTAGCGTGGCTCAGGCAATGCAGTGAGCCTCTGCAGATCCCACTTGAGCGAGGCAAAGGACGCCTCTCTTGCCTCGCTTGCTGATGGAAGATCCGCTCTCATTCCTGTCCTGACCTGAGGGATTAGAAAACATAAATGCCCTGCGTCAATTCAGCGCTGTCTCAGAGCACACTCAGAGAGAGAGAGAAAGAAAGAGAGAGAGAGAGAGAGAGAGAGAGAGAGAGAGAGAGAGAGAGAGAGAGAGAGAGAGAGAGAGAGAGAGAGAGAGAGAGAGAGAGAGAGAGTTTTCTGAATAGACGAGAGATTTGAAGAATTTGATAAGGTAGACAGAGATGCCGAGAGACAGGGAGAGAAATGGACAAAATCAACAAAGAATAATGAGATGTAATTATGCATTAAAAAAAAAAAAAAAAGTCCCTTCACTAAACATCAACCCTAACCTAATTACTCACTCACTCACTCACTCACTCACTCACTCACTCATTCGATCGCTTAAGATGGAGAGGGGAACAATCTAACCTAACCACGACTTTCGATCGCCTAGCACACACACACACACACACACACACACACACACACACACACAGAGCACCAAGCCAAGCGAAGCCAGACGAAGGCAAGCGGAGCCACTTCAATCATTCAGGCTGGAAGAAAACGAGCTCTCGAGTAAATAAATCTAGCGACCCAGCTGAAGCCTGCCTTAAGCTAATCTATTCTAATCTAACTTTACATTACTTTTACTTTTTACCTTACCTTGCCTTGGCTTGCCTTACCTTTTATTAAACCTACCTTACGTAACCCTAACCTAACCTAACCTAATCTTTATTAACCTTACCTTACGTAACCCTAACCTAACCTAACCTAACCCTAACTTAACCTATCCTAACCTAACGTAACCTAACCTGCCTTACCTTTATTAAACCTACCTTACGTAACATAACCTAACCTAACCCCTTACATAACCTAACCTAACCTAACCTTACCTAACCTTACCTTTATTATCCTACCTTACGTAACCTAACCTAACCCTAACCTTACATAACCTTTTTTTGTCCCTTTCAACTTGTTAATTTACCTGTTGACTGGCTGAGTGGCTGGCTGGCTGGCTGGCTGACTGATTGACTGACTGACTGACTTGATTGACTGACTGACTGACTGAATGAATGATTGGCTAACTGATTAACTAATATAAGAGAGAGAGACTAATATAAGGAGAGAGAGAGAGAGAGAGAGAGAGAGAGAGAGAGAGAGAGAGAGAGAGAGAGAGAGAGAGAGAGAGAGAGAGAGAGAGAGAAGGGAGGATTTGGAAAGGAATATAAATGTCTGGGGATTAAAAGAGTGGGAAGTGTAGGAAAGGAAGGAGAGGAAGAGGAGGGAGGGGGAGAGAAAAAGGCGTCGTAAGGGAGACATGAATAAATAAGAGGGAAGAGAGGGAGACACGTGGAGGGCATGTGGGGAGTGGAGTGGGGAGTGAAGTGGGAGGTGGAGCATCACAGGAGATAGTAAAGAATATAATGAAAGGTTAGTACAGATGTGTGTTTCTGTAATAGAGTGTACAGTTTCTGTGCGTCACTGTGAATCACAGTGAATGTGGAGTCTATCAAGATTTTTGGGGAAATGTGGACTGTAGTACAACAGAAATGGAGTGCAGGAGGCGACGGAAATAATAAAGACTATAGGATTAATGAGAGAGAGAGAGAGAGAGAGAGAGAGAGAGAGAGAGAGAGAGAGAGAGAGAGAGAGAGAGAGAGAGAGAGAGAGAGAGAGAGACGAAGGAAGCTGTTTAAAGTCTGAAGAGAACACTTGTAGAAGGAAGAGTGGGTCGAGGGGAAGACAGAATTATTAGCGAGACAGCAAACAGTGGCAGCAGGAGAGGAGGAATGTGATGGAGAGAAACACGTCACGCGCACGTTCACTCCGCCAACCCCTAACTTGTCAATCAACAGAAGCAAGTTTCGATGTGCACTTGTGCATGGAGTAACGGTGAGAGAAAAGAACTCCTCTCCTCTCCTCTCCTCTTCTCTTTTCTTCTTCTTTTCTTTTTCTTTTCTTCTCTTTACTCTTTCTCTTTTACTTTCTTTCTTTCTCTTTACACTTTTCTTCTTTACTCTCCTCTCCTCTCCTCTCTCTCCTCTCCTCTCCTCTCCCTCTCCTCTCTCTCTCCACTCTCTCTCTCTCTCTCTCTCTCTCTCTCTCTCTCTCTCTCTCTCTCTCTCTCTCTCTCTCTCTCTCTCTCTCTCTCTCGCGCGCGCGCGTGCCCTCTCTTTTTCTCCGTCAGTATTTAATCTTTTTTTTTTTTATCTTATATATTTTTCTTCTTTACTTAGGTTCTTTTCCCTATTTCTCTTCAGGGCTTTTTTTTTTTTACTCTGATATTTTACTTTGCATCACAATCTCAAGTCCCATTGTGTGAGTCAGTTGCCCACCAACATGCCGCCTTCTCCCTACACAAGCCAACATCCAGTACGTGTGTTAGATAACTCCTACTCTTTCAACAACTTTTCATAGGTACAGTCAGTCATTGTTGATGTTGAGAACACTAGTGAGGACACTGTGACAAACAGGAGGCAGGAGGTGAAGGGAACAAGGCATGAGAAGAAAGACTTTTATTTATGCTCTTCTTCTGTAATCCTCTGAGGAAGCCATTAAGAAATTATTAGTCAGGAATAAAGCTGTCATTTCCTGACCTGTGTTGCCTTTACCACTCACATCTTCATCCAGAACACTGTTAAAAATTACTTCCATGGACACAGGAAAGAGAGAAGAGGTAGTTAGTATTGTCATTCCTACGAAATTACTAGTCAGGAATAAAGCTGTCATTTCCTGAGCTGTGTTGCCTTCACCACCTTGGCTGTCTCCATTCAGAACACTGTGAAGCATTGCTTCCATGGACACAGGAAATAGAGAATAGGAAGTTAATATTGTCCTTTCTTTGCTACAGAACTTTATTTGTACAATTGCATTAAACCTTTTAATCGCCACAGTCACCTTTCGCTTGGCATTCCAAACACTGCTGTTCATATTAGTGTTCTGTCTGAAAGGTCTACAATTTGACACCGCTTCTTGGGCGAATTTCTTACGTAAATATATGTCTAGTTATTTGTACAGGAGATTCCAGAATAATGGGGAGAGAGAGAGAGAGAGAGAGAGAGAGAGAGAGAGAGAGAGAGAGAGAGAGAGAGAGAGAGAGAGAGAGAGAGAGAGAGAAGGGAATATGTTTCTAAGGAAAGTGATCTTTTCAAACCGTGACGAGCGTCTATTGGTTGTGATGGAAGCAATTTATGCCTTTTAGTATGTGATTCTTTGTGTTTTTTTTTCTCTTTTTCTTTTAATTGGTTCGCCTGAGGTACGTTTTTGTATTAGCTGCAGGTGTTTATGTCTTGTTTGTGTTTACAGCTTGTTTTTAAGGGAGACTGATTGGCTGACTGTGATTCTTTTATGTTTTTCTTTCCTCATATTCCTGTGTGTGTGTGTGTGTGTGTTAGTAGAGAGAGAGAGAGAGAGAGAGAGAGAGAGAGAGAGAGAGAGAGAGAGAGAGAGAGAGAGAGAGAGAGAGAGAGAGAGAGACTGCCTCATACCACACACACACACAGACACACACACACACACACACACACACACACACACACACACACACACAATAAAAAATAATTTATTCATTCTACAGTGAAAAAAATACATGAAACATACATCAGTGTTATTACTACTACTACTTCTACAACTACTACTACTACTACTACTACTACCACCACCACTACCCACCACTACCACCAATACCCCAGTAACACTTGTAATACAAACCCCAACAAACAACAACTCTCTTCACTACACTACATCAAGAACCCACTACACACAACACACAGTGTGGAGATAATCAAGTCTCCCAGGGTAGACAGCTTAGCCAATACTCACCCCTTGAATTTAATCCCTGATGGTCAGAAGCTTCGCCCATCGCCACGCGCCTCGCCCTTCATAAAACTGGGAATGGTGACAAAGACCGATAACTAGAGAGGGCAGGGATTACCGTCATTAATGCTACTGGGCTGGAAACAATAGGGAGGGCGGTATCTTGATTGTTGGCAAGGTGGTTAATTTGATGGAGGAAAGATTGGATTAGGTGGGAGAGAGCAGACAGTGGCCTGTTTGTTTACGAGTAGTCGGGTGAAAGAGACTGGCTAACTATTGGAGTGGTGAAGTTAAGTAGAGTGAACAGAGGAGACTAGCTGGGTGGAGGAGAGTACAGCTAGTAAATTAGTTGGGATAGGAAAGACATCCATTGAAGTGGAAGAGAGGAGAAATACTAGGTACCTAATTAAAAAAAAAAAAATGCCTGTTAAAAAGGTGAGACAAAGGAGACATTACCTCGTTACATGGAACATAAGAGAAAGTAGTTAGTTAGGATAGATACAGGAGGGTGGTCAGTTGATTAGATGGGATAAAGGAGAACATGGCTCTTTAATATTTTGGACAGTTACTTGTGAATTAAGTGGAACGAAAGAAACAATGGCTAGATAATTAACCTCTGGGATAGAGGAGAAACGTATTTGGGTAGTTATGTGGAATAAGTTAGACCGTGGTGTGTTGTTAGCAGAAGTGTTACATGAGGAAGAAAGAAAAGAGTAGGAAGAGAAGTTAAAAGTATAAAGGTATAGTGTGGGAAGAAGAAAAGAATAAGTAGGAGAAAGAGAAGGAAAAATATATAAAAAGTAAAAGAAACCTCTAACAATTAGCAGAAATATTATATGAGAAGAGATAAAAACATATGAAGAGAAGCTTCCACAGAATGGCAGAGTAGCGCATGATGGAGAAAAAAAAAATATATAATTAGGAAGAGAAGGAAGAGAAGAACAAAAAAAATACATAAAAAGAATAAATAAATAAAACCTCCGGCAAGGCACACTGATGCAGCTGGACAAATTCACGGAACTGCAACAGAATCCACAGCAACATTGCAACCATTATTTACGCCTTCCCTTTATGCCCACGTGGGAATGTATTGAAGCTGGGAGACGATGCAAAGGAAAAAGGAAAGTAGTATTCCATATGTAGATTGATTCCATAAGTTGTGGTGCGCGAGTGTTCATTCCTGGCTGACCATGAGGCGACCAGCGCTGAGAGAGGAGTCTTTATTGAACCTCCTAGGCGAGAAGCGACCGAGGTACAAAAAAGAGAGGGCGGTGAAGGACGCGTCTTTCTGTAATAATGTTTCCAGCAACACCGTGGAGGTTTAATGATAATGTGATGCCATAAGAGGGGTTTAGAGTTTGTAGGATGTTGGATTTTACGATGTTTATGTTTGTTTTTATTTTATCATCTGTGTGAAGGTAGTGACACGTGCTTGTATGTTGACAGTAATGATGCTTCTGCTTCATTATAAACTGGATGACACACCAGGAGTTAAACTTCATAAGATAGAGGATTTTTACTTTTTTATTTATTTATTTATTTATTTTATTTTATTTTTTTTTTTATCGTCTGTGTGAAGTAGTGTGGACAGTAACACGTGTGTTGTATATTAGCAGTAATAAGGGCATGTGTTTCATTATAACCTGGATAACACAAGAGTGAGCTCTTAAAGTTTATAAGATGTAAAATTTTTGCGTTTTCATTGCCAAGGAATCAAAAAATCATCTGAGGTATCCAAGGACACGTTGTCTGATACGCTTTCACGAATAACACATCCGTTTCCTTACAGTCTGGAGAACATAAATGTTAGTGTTCATAAGTGTTTTTATAATCAAGTAGTTCAAGATTTTTATTTATTTATTTATTTTATTTTATTTTATTTATTTATTTATTTTTTGTTAGAGGGGCACTGGTGAAGAGCAAACAAAGGCACAAACAAAGGCCCATTCATGTGCCAGTCCCTTAAGAAAATTATTGAAAATATAATCCAGAATTGGAGGATGTGTCTTGGAAACATATCTCCTCAAAGACATTCATTCATGGGGAGTGTGGCGTGACAGAAGCAGGCAGGCAGCTCCAGAGTGGTTATGTCTCCTCAAAGACATTCATTCATGGGGAGTGTGGCGTGACAGAAGCAGGCAGGCAGCTCCAGAGAGTGGTTTCAGCCTGGGACACTCTGTTGTGGTACGTTTTCCAGTAACATTGTGATCTGGATGCCACTTTTAAATTTGCGATATATTTTCTTCCATCATGGAGTTATAAATTATATGGAGTTAAACATCCGCTATGATTTACTACATCTTTGTTATATTCTGACTAATTATAAAGGATTTGTTCCTACGGATTCCGGCTTAAGGATGTGAGGAAGTTCAGAAATTTATTGTGCAGAAAGGATTAAATGCTTTTCTTTCTTCAATACTGCGAATGTCCTCACGCGGCACAAAGTTGACGTAGCTAAGTTAGAAGCGCAGTGCTTGTTAAACTACCACTGGAGTCATGAAATCCTTCACAAGAGGAAATAAGACAGTAATTAGGCTGTTAGTGCTGAGGCATTAGGGGGCTTCAGCTAAAGGTGGTGTATAGCTAAAGGTGGTGGTCAAGAAAATTAGAATCATGAAAAGAGTTCCAGAGTTTGGCACTGAAAGAGGTGAAATAGTGGACATTTTTTTTTTTTTTTTTATTCTTTGCCTTAGTGAGTTGAACAGTAACAATTAATAAGAATAAAATTAAAGTCATTAGGCATGTGAAAACACGATATATCTTGGTGATTAATAAAGCGGACATAATATGATCAAGATAAAAAGATGAAAATCGTTGAGAGATGGAAATTCAACATCAGACAGAGAATTCTTAAGTTTGCCATTGAAAGGTGAAAGAGTAAATATACCGGTGAACTCTTGCGCTAGTAAGGTGCACAGAATATAGATAGAAATAAGCAGAAAATCATAGGGGCTGTGGGAATACAGTATCAAGCAGAATTCCTGAGTGTGCTAGTGAAAGATGTGAGAGTCAAGATACTTGGCTTAACTCTTGCATTACTAAGATGGACAGAATAAGAATAAATGACAAAGCCGGAGGGACGTGGAAATAAGATGCCAAAGAGAACTCCTGAGTGTGCCAGTGACAGAGTGAATACATTGTTCAACTGCATTAGTAAGGTGGACAAAATAAGAACAGACATAAAACTCTTAGTAATATGCAAGTAAGAGATCAGAGAGGGAACTCCCAAAGTTTTATCAGTGAAAGAAGCCGCTCATGTTAACACACCAATCATTGCTTTCTGAAGAGGAATAACTACCACACAAGGAAATAATAAAAGTGTTGCAGCCCCCTCACTGGGACGAGCTTTTAAGCCGTTTTTTTTTTTTCAAATATAAAGGTCAGTTTGTGAGTGTAAAGCACACCTCAGGCGGCCTTCTTAACTGATGGGGCGAAGAAGATTACTGACTCACAGATGTACAACAATGTGCTCTCAACTTGACAGTAAAGGAAGAGTTTACCGCTTCTAAAAAAATTGTGCTGGAATCGGATACACGTGCATCATACAGTATTATAATACGTAGAATATAGAGGCTGATTCCTAGATACATAGGCAGATCGACAGACAGATAGATACATACATACTCGTACATACATATAGAAATAGATAGAGAGATATATAGATAGTTTAAAAGATTTCCTACACTACACAGTCACACAAGAGACACACTGCACACTCACACTACACACAAGAAAGAGAGAGAGAGAGAGAGAGAGAGAGAGAGAGAGACAGAGAGAGAGAGAGAGAGGAGTTAGGAAGCAGGCTATTTCTCAATCTTTAAGATAAATAAATGTTGAAGAATTACATTTACTTCTTTGTGAACTCTCTCTCTCTCTCTCTCTCTCTCTCTCTCTCTCTCTCTCTCTCTCTCTCTCTCTCTCTCTCTCTCTCTCATCATCTCCCCACTTTATAATATCTTCCCCTTATTCGTTGTTCATGTTATCTCTTTCTTTTCCTTTCTTCAACTTTTTTCTCTTCTGTATCCTTTTCCTTTTTTATCAATTTTCTATCAATTATCCCTCATTGTTTCCCTTCATCACTTTTCTCCTAATCCTTCCTTTATTATTTTCCCTCCCTCCCTCCCTCCCTCCCTCCTTTTTCTTTCTTTTCCTTTTTCTTACTTGCTTATTTTCATTCCCTCTCCACATTTTTTTTTATCTTATTATTTTTCTCCTCCTCCTCCTCCTCCTCCTCCTCCTCCTCCTCCTCCTCCTCCTCCTCCTCCTTCTTCTTCTTCCTCCTCCTCCTCCTCCTCCTCCTCCTCCTCCTCCTCCTCCTCTCCCCTTCAAACATGACATCAATACTGTATTTTCTTTCCAACGAGATCAGCTTTTTTTTTTATTCCGCTAAGAGTAATTTCTCCATTTTCTATGAAGACCGACTAGGGTTAACGTTTTCTTTCTTCACGAGAGAGAGAGAGAGAGAGAGAGAGAGAGAGAGAGAGAGAGGCATAGGATTAAAATTATCTTTCGCTAATCTCTCTCTCTCTCTCTCTCTCTCTCTCTCTCTCTCTCTCTCTCTCTGTGTGTGTGTGTGTGTGTGTGTGTGTGTGTGTGTGTGTGTGAGGAAGAGAGAGAGAGAGAGAGAGAGAGAGAGTCTGATCTCTATGTAATGAAGGCTAAGTGATGAAAAAGGTCAGTGAGGTGAGAGTGCTGCTCAGGTAAACAGTCATTAATTTAATTAACTTTGCTGCAAAGCGTAAATGAAGTGAAAATGTTACTTACCTGGTTAACTATTTGGCGTATTTTTGTGGCCTGCTTTGATATTTTGCCGTGTAGATAATAAGGTGGAGGGGCACGTGGAATTAGAAAAGAAAATATAACAATTGCTCCGCCTAAAACTTGTTAAGCATTGTATTGTTCATCTGAGTTTTATTTATGCCACAGAGGTTTATTTTCATTTTGCTAATTTTACGTCTAGATAAGAAGGTTAAGCAGTACAAGGAGCAAGAAATAATGTGATAATTTTACGTTTAGATAAGAAGGTTAAGGAGTACAAGAAGCAAGAAATAATGTGATAATTTTACGTCTAGATAAGAAGGTTAAGGAGCTACAAGGAGCAGGAAATAATGGGATAATTTTACGTTTAGATAAGAAGGTTAAGGAGTACAAGGGAGCAGGAAATAATGTAATAATTTTACGTCTAGATAAGAAGGTTAAGGAGTACAAGGAGCAGGAAATAATGTAATA
>NW_026973791.1:0-15000 GCF_035594125.1 Scylla paramamosain | reverse complement strand
CTGGACAGCATCTGGAGCTCCTATGTCGAACAGGCTGTCCAATTCCAGGACAAATGCATTCCTTTTTCCTCCAGGAACACTTGCTCTTCCTTTGCTCTTCATCAGTGCTTCTGTGTTTGTCATGGAGTTTCACGAAGAGCTTCATGAAGTTCTGTCTGGTCATCGTCTTGATCCCAGCCATCTGCCAGAATGGGATGATAGCTGCAACCGTTTCTTAGCCCGAGGTCTTGAACCATGGGTTTCCCTCGTATTTTCTGGTAAACTTTGGAGATAAAGGAAGTACTGGAATGCTTGTCTGTTGGTAGGAAGCAGGGAACCACTGATGCAAGCTGGAAGGGTATCCGACCAGGAAGATTTCAGTGAGAGATCTGGTAGACGGCCAACGTGATGCTTGCTTGTGGACTGCAGGTGGAGGTTCTGAGACATCAACTGTGCGACCTCGTAGCTCCTTGCTTAATGCCATTTTAAAGTATCTTGTGGATAGTTTTCTGTATTCTGGATAGAGTTTCTGTGCTGGTCTTGCTTTTGTACTGTTCAGTATTGCCCAATATCATTAACAGCTTTCTGTAAATATGAAATAAGAAATTAAATGCTGAAATTATGGATGAGTTTTGGTCAAAATTCACTTTAAATAAAAAAAAAAAAAAAGTAAAAAAAAAAAAATCCATACAAAAACCTATGTCTCCAGGTTAGCAAAAAAGTTTTCAGTGATTTTCAACAATTTCATATCTTTTAAAAATTCACATGGAAAATTCATCAATTCTAAAGATTGCTATATGTAAAGTAAATTTCTCTTCTTTTATTTTTGTACTCTAATTTATTGCTCTACCATAGATAGAATATATATATATATATATATATATATATATATATATATATATATATATATATATATATATATATATACCACAAAATATGCTTATAAATGCCTAAAAATTCGCCCTATTGGTAAAATAGAAAAGCAAAAAATTTCCTCCTCCATGCGGCAATGCTTCCATACATCGTAGATAAAAATAAATGTGATTTTTGTATTCTTTTTTCAGGTTAAAAAGCATAAAAAAAAGTACAGTAAAGTATGAAAATAGGAAAAAGTTGTTTTTCGAACAGGTCCAGTCTTACATCACATTTTCCGGAAACCATATTCAACAAGAGATCAATAATTACATCTCTCTAAGTACCACATAAGCCTGATATTCATTTTTTTTTCAGCAACTTACAAAGGCATGAAGTTAAATAAATGGAGCAATAATTGGACGTTAGCTGATGATCTTTTTCACGGTTTGGAATGGGAATGATTACAACCACACCCCAAAAAGATGGAAAACCACCGATATTCCAAACAAAATTATAGAGGTCGTGGCTATGAAAAGGTAAAAGCTTAATCGGACATGTGGCACATAAGGGAATATGCCATGTCATCAGGACCTGGGGATAAATCATTGCACTAGGGACAAACCAATGTGTAGCTCTGACAGAGAAAATGGAATGTTATAAGACTCTCCACCAGCGGAGGCAGAAGTGAGCCAGGAGATTACAAATGTCAACGATGAAGTGCCAAAGTTGTAGATCTTTTCTAGAGCCACTTCAAAGGTGCTTCAGCAAATAGCTCGGCAAGTGCCTTTGGATCTGCCACCGTGCTCCCTCATCATAAGATAAAACAGGTGGGGGATGTGCAGAGTCCCTCCCAGATATTTTGTGGATTCTGTAGAAGACCTCCAGTGAGTAAGGTGCCTACTGTGATGAGAGAGACATAACTTTCCCAAGACTCCCGTCAAGCAATCTTTAAGGTGTAATGCACATGGTCACGCCCTTGTCAAAAAGCTTCCAAGCAATGAAGATCGAAGGCGAGAAAAGGCAGCACGCTTTTCTCGAATGGCGGCTGTACAATTTGTATTCCAGAAGAGAACAGAACGTTTAGAAAACTGTCCAGAGGTTTTTGGGACGGATTTAAGAGCAGCAGATTACAAGACATCAGTGAAATACGTTGCAGCCTCATCACAGTTTCTTATCTCCTCCATTAAGAGGGCACGGGTGCCGAGTTCTGTGAATAGATGTCAATCCGCTTTATCCTGGCTTCTATTGTGGAAGTAGAAAGGTGCTGTTGATTTAAGTTATTTTTCATTAGTTCTATTTGATTTTCAGATTCTAGTTAACTGTTCACTATAATTTATTTCTAGTTCTTTGTAGTCTGAAGCAACTTGTTCATAGCCTTCAGAGTCTTCTTTGCTTAACAGTGTATTTTCTAATTGGTTGAAAGTAGTCTGACAAACTTTATTTTTTTCCCTTAAAGATTCTTTTACCCTTTATAATTAACTAAGGTTACTTGTGTACTGCTCATTATGTTCCTTTAACAGTTCTTGCTAACCAACTTCTCTGATTTGATGCCAATGATTTTCTTAACATTTTGATAGACATATTTGTGGATTTAATTTTAGGTTGTTCTTATTTGTTGGTTATTTGAGTAGTTGCCTGTTACTTCACCTGTTCCTCTGGCTTGTTTCGCCATGCACCTACGGTTCAACTGAACTCAGGGGGTGTATAGATTTGTTTCAAGTTAGAAACTAATTTAATGATTTGTCCTAAATATACACAAATTCTCCTCCCCTTGCTTTCGTCTTATGAACTGTTTAATGTGGTGAGACATGTGTCCTCTGCTTGTCCGGTACCAGTGTACACATTCTCTCGCCTGATGTCTTTTATAAAGGAAGGAACTGAAGCTTAGGAAGTGATTCTTAAAGCTCTATTAAAGGACCTGCTTATCTGGTCACATGTGCTTTGGATCACTTTCCCTGGCCTCAGTTCTATGATATTTTTATGTTCTATTGGCACAATAACAACCTCAGAGTAAACACTGGCTTTTGATAGAGTCCGGCACAAAACTTTGATTTCCAAACTACCCTCCTACGGCTTCTATCCTTCCCTCTGTAACTTCATCTCGTTTCCTTTCTGACCGTTCTATTGCTGTTTTGGTAGACGGTCAGGTTCTTCTCCTAAATCTATTAACAGTTTTTAACCTTTTTTTTTTTTTTTTTTAATCTATTAACAGCTTTTCATTCCACCCTGTCTAGAAGAGCGGTATGAGTGAAAACCCCCCAGACATGTGAAGCATACTCCATACATGGACGGATAAGGCCCTTGTACAGAGTTATCAGTTGGAAGGGGTTGGAGAAAAACTAGCGGAGATGTCTCATAACGTCCAAATTCATAGAAGCTGTCTTAACTAGATATGAGATGTGAAGTTTCCAGTTCAGATTATAAGTAAAGGACAGACCGAGGATGTCCAGTGTAGAAGAGGGGAACAATTGAGTGTCATTGAAGAAGAGGGGATAGTTGTCTGGAAGATTGTGTCGAGTTGATAGATGGACGAATAGGAGTTTTTCAGGCATTGAAGTTTGCTCTGTCCCAATCAGAAATTTTAGAAAGACCAGATGTCAAGCGTTCTGGTGGCTTCCCAGCGTGAAATGTTTACCTCCTGAAGGGTTGGACGTCTATGAAAAGACGTGGAAAAGTGCAGGGTGGTATCATCAACAACGTAGGAGTGGATAGGACAAGATGTTTGGTTTAGAAGATCATTAATGAATAGTAAGAAGAGAGTGGGTGACAGGACAGAAGTCTGAGGAACATCACTGTTAATAGATTTAGGAGAAGAACAGTGACCGTCTACCACAGCAGCAATAGAACAGTCAGAAAGGAAATTTGGGATGAGGTTTCAGAGAGAAAAATAGAAGCCGTAGGAGGGCAGTTTGGAAATCAAAGCTTTGTGCCAGACTCTGTCAAAAGCTTTTGATATATCCAAGGCAACAGCAAAAGTTTCACTACAAAATCTCTAAAAGAGGATGACCAAGATCCAGTAAGGAAAGCCAGAAGATCACCAGTAGAGCGGCCTTGACGGAACCCATACTGGCGATCAGATAGAAGGTTGGGAAGTGATAGATGTTTAAGAATCTTCCTGTTGAGGATAGATTCAAAAACTTTAGATAGGCAGGGAAATTAAAGCAATAGGACGGTAGTTTGAGGGATTAGAACGGTCACCCTTTTTAGGAACAGGCTGAATGTAGGCAAACTTTCAGCAAGAAGGAAAGGTAGATGTTGAAAGACAGAGGTGAAAGAGTTTGATCAGGGCAAGGTGCAAGTACGGAGGAAGAAGCTTCGGAGAACAATAGGAGGGACCCCATCAGGTCTATAAGCCTTCCGAGGGTTTAGGCCAACAAGAGCATGTAAAACATCATTGCGAAGAATTTTAATAGGTAGCATGAAGTAGTCAGAGGGTGGAGGAGAGGGAGTAAGAACAAGCTCAGAATCGTCCAAGGTAGAATTTTTTAAAAGGTTTTGAGCAAAGAGTTCAGCTTTAGAAATAGATGTGAATGGGAGCAGTGGTGCCATCTGGTTGAAATAAAGGAGGGAAAGAAGAAGAAGCAAAGTTATTGGAAATATTTTTGACTAGATGCCAGAAGTCACGAGGGGAGTTAGATCTGAAAAGGTTTTGACACTTTCTGTTAATGAAGGAGTTTTTGGTTCTGTTGGAGAACAGACTTGGCATGGTTCCGGGCAGAAATAGAAAGTGCATGAGATTCTGGTGATGGAAGGCTTAAGTACCTTCTGTGGCCCATCTCTCATGTATAGCACGAGCTGAGTTAAACCAAGCTTTAAGGACGAGAAAAAGAGTGAGGGAATGTACGCCTCCATGCCAGACACTATCACCTCTGTTATGCGCTCAGCACACAAAGACGGGTCTCTGACACGGAAGCAGTAGTCATTCCAAGAAAAATCAGCAAAATACTCCCTCATTTCCTCCCCAACTAGCAGAGGCAAAACGCCAGAGGCACCTTCGCTTAGGGGGAACTCGAGGAAAGGATTGGAGCGATAGGACAAGATACAGATATGAGATTGCATTTGGAGGAGCCCAACGGAGATAGATGAAAGGATGACAGCATAAGCAGAAGGATTAGAGGTCAGGAAAAGGTCAAGAATGTTGGGCGTATCTCCAAGACGGTCAGGAATACGAGTAGGGTGTTGCACCAATTGCTCTAGGTCGTGGAAGATTGCAAAAGTTGAAGGCTAGTTCATAAGGATGGTCAGTAAAGGAGAGAGGAAAGCCAAAGCTGGTGGTGAATATTGAAGTCTCCAAGAATGGAGATCTCTGCAAAAGGGAAGAGGGTCAGAATGTGCTCCACTTTGGAAGTTAAGTAGTCAAAGAAATTCTTATAGTCAGAGGAGTTAGGTGAAAGGTATACAGCACAGATAAATTTAGTTTGAGAGTGACTCTGTAGTCAAGCCAGATGGTGGAAAACTCGGAAGATTCAAGAGTTGCTAACACGAGAGCAGGTTAAGCCATTGCGCACATAAACGCAGCATCCAGCTTTGGATAAAAAATGGGGATAGAGAAAGTAGGAGGGAACAGGAAAAGGGGCTACTGTCAGTTGCCTCAGACACCCGAGTTTCAGTGAGGAAAAGAAAATGAGGTTTAGAAGAGGAGAGGTGGTGTTCTACAGATTGAAAATTAGATCTTAGACCGCGAATGTTGCAGAAGTTAATGAAGAATAAGTTGAGGGGGGGTGTCAAGACACATAGGGTCGTCAACAGAAAGGCAGTCCGACCTTGGGGACATTTATGGTCCCCTCCCCAGATGGGGACTCCGAGGCTGGTGTAGGAGTCGCCATGATGATTTTGAAATTTTTGAGTAAAGGGTGTGTGTGTGTTATTAGGTGCTTGTAGTTTTGTGTGGAGGAAGAGAGTTGTCTTTAGAGGGCAGGCTGTGACTGCCTCCTTGTGTTGTGAGACACAGAGGGAAACGTTCAGTGAGGTCACAGCTGGGTTTAATGATAGTGTTCACAGCACCCCCCTGAACAGTGCCATAGACCTCACTAGGTCTACTGCCTCCCTCCTCCGAGGAGGCAGTCTGCTGCCATTAAAGGCAGCAGATAGGGAGCTGGTTAGTTCTAGGGAGGAGATTAGTAAAATTTTCAATGAGTATTTTTTTAAATCGTCTTCACCCAGGAAAACATGTAGGATATGCCAGATAGTATACAGGTGTCTAGAGCAGAGGAGAATGAGAAGCTGACAGATAATCCCTCAACTAGGGAGATAGTGGAACAGGAGATAGATAGGCAAAAAAGTTTGCAGCACCAGGAAAGATAGGTAGATTAAATAGGTCAGAATCAGATACCATCGCCTTGCAAGCAGATTTAGATAGGATGAATGAATGGACGGACAGATGGCAAATGCACTTTAATATCAATAAATGCAAAAGTACATAGCGTAGGTAGAGGAAATCCCACACAGTAGGTACACATTAAACAACCAAACTCTGGTAGTTACAGGGTACGACAAAGATTTAGAAGTTATATAGTTAGCTCTGAACTCCGTCTAGGGAAAAAACAATACATAGAGGACAGAAACAGGGCAAATAGGGTACTAGGATTCATTTTTAGGAGTGTTAAAAATAGAAGGCCGGAAGTAATATTAAAGTTATACTTGGCGCTGGTGAGACCTCATCTAGACTACGCTGTGCAGTTCTGGTCTGCACATTACAGGAAAGATATAGGTCTATTAGGATCAGTACAGAGGAGAAATACTGAAAGGATACAGGGGAAGAGGAGTATTCCTTACGAGGCGAGATTGAAGTTGTTAAATTTACATTCTTTAGAGAGACGTGGAGGTTAAGAGGGGACCTGATAGAAAGTCTTTAAGTGGTATATGGGTTATAACAAGGGGGGATGCAAGCAAAAATTCTTAGGATCAGCAACCAGGGTAGAACAAGAAATTACGGGGCTCAAGCTTGAAAAATTTAAGTTTAGGAAGGAGATAGGAAGAAATTGGTTCTTAAATAGAGTGGCAGATGAGCGGAACGGACTCAGTAATCATGTTGTTAGTGCTAGGACATTAGAGAGCTTTAAGAGAAGATTAGACAGGTTTATGGATGGGGATAATAGATGGAAATAGGTAGGTATTTTTCATACAGGGACTGCCACGTGTAAGTCTGGTCGCTTCTTTGCAGCTTCCCTCATTTCTTATGTTGTTATTTCTCCTGGCCTCCTTTGATACATCATTCATCAAGAGTATTCGTGATCCATTCACATTACTTTCCATTTTACTTATATTAATAAATAATATTTAGTTTGTACTAGATTAATCTTAATTACCCCTTAATTTATATGGAATTCACAACACAAACCAATAACACATTGATATTATGTCTGATATGAGCAGAAATTTACACACACACACACAACATTACATTCCCACATTCTCTTCCTCCTATCCTGACGCTCAGAACAGCAGGCAAAACGCAGTGATGGTGGTTACCATATCCATTGAATGAAGCAGCAAAGGAGGCCCAATGGTAGTTGGAGGATTGAGAAGGAACAATAATTGTTGCTATTTATTCGACTGCGAGCATCTTAATTTCCGTTATTTGTGGATTAACAAAATTATACTTACTTACATACTTATACTTACTCAAAGTCAGTCAATTTCTTCACTTGCTGGCTAGGATAGTACTCGTATTTCATTGTAGGATTTTCCCTTATGTGACAGGTTGACCTCAAAACGTTAAGTGAATATTTAAGAGTTCCCCAAAGAAACACTGGCTGACATGTTACTAATACAAGCACATACATGACCTACAGAGTTGCTGAAAGCTGAAAACGTACATATGTAACAAAGTATTGCAGCATATCCATAAGGGGAGGGTATGTGGTAGAAGAGCCACCACCCTTCCCCTTAACCTCCAACTGGCCTCCATCGTCGTGGTACCTCCTCCCCGCCGGCTGAGTGCTCCGCGCTGCGTTGCGTCACGGTATGGGGGTAGCAGACTGCAGGTCCTCCTCCATTCTGTGCACCTCCTGTCCACTATCTATGGGGCTCTGCCTGCGTTCCTTTGCGCTCCCCATGTCGCTATGGGTCGCTGTAGCAGGATGAAATGTCTGGACAGTCCGGGCGCCCATCTTATCGTACAGACACTCATTCGTGGAGCAGGATGCAGTGAAGTCTATCAAAGCGTCGGAGAAGGTGAAGTATGGAAGTGGGTGTCATGTTATTTGCCAAGTTTACAATTTTTTTTTTGTACTTATGTAGGAAGGACACTGGCCAAGGGCAAAAAAAAAAAAGCCCATTGAAATGCCAGTCCCATAAAAGGGCTCAAAGAGCTTAGTGGTCAAAAATTGATGAATAATTGTCTTGAAACCTCCTTCTTGAAGGAATTCAAGTCAGTAGGAAGGTAAGAAAACACAGAAGCAGGCAGGGAGTTTCAGGAGTTTACCAGAGAAAGGAATGAATGATTGCTGTGTTTAAAGGAACACGTTTTTTTATATTATATTTATATTTAAATTATATGTATTTATTTTCCCCCATTTGATATAATGTGTAAGTATTATTCTTTTCATAGTGGTATTATTCTTTCTATAATCTAAGTTCTTTTTATGTATGGCTAAAAGGGTGTAAGAAAAAGGTGTATTTAGGATTAAATACATGTTGAGGCCAGGGACGATACATGTCTACCTCTCGTATCTGAATCAGCAAAATTCAGGAGATGCATAGAGGCCCAGAGGGATAAGAAGGGTAGCTGTGTTCTTACAGGATAAATTTGGGTGGTGTGTTGTAGTGATTGAGCAGGTGTGTAGAGGTATTGACGATAAGGGTGGGTATAATCCTGACTTCCTGTTGATGAAGCTGGTGAGTCTTTTGTGGTACCAAGAACTCTCGTTTGCTTAAATTTGTTTGGCATGAGTTGTGTCGGTGATGTAACGCTGAGGGGGTAGCGTCAGGGTGAGAGACAGCCATTTTGTGGTTGGGGTTGTGGTAGTTTTGTGGCGTTATTGGTGTCTTTGGGGATGGTGTTATGGTGTTATAGGTGAATTGTGGCGGTGGTGGTGATGTCTTGTGAGGTTTGAGGAAGTAAAAGACGGGAATTGTTGTTTGGGGATGCGATGGGCGTTATCTGGGAAAATTCCCGCACCTGGGGAAAATATTCCACCTGCCTGTGAAGCAGCACAAGGGCTTCCAGTGCTTTGTGAACAGGGGAATGTTACATATTGATGTAAATCACCTTTAAGCAACAAGGGAGGCGATATAAGACCCTGAGTAAAGAGGGGAACTATAGTGACTGAGTGTGGGAATTACCCTGTGTTGGTCTATGGAAGGAAATTTTTTCCCTAATTTCTTTTAATGTATATTACCTCAATGGCTTCCGTAAGTTAACGTTATTATTAACATATTCTGTTATTATATAGAATGATTGTGTTTTCTAATCCAACACTGATCTGGCATTGAGGTGATTCCTGGCGTACAGTGCAAGATAAGAGTTTTATGAAAGTGTTTAATAGCTGATGATTTTGGATAGTTCAGGCAGGTATTTTGAGGCCATTAAAAATCCAGACACTTAAAACTTTCTAAAGTGATCAGTGTACCGTCCACGTTCTTGGAAAGAAAACCGACTTACACATGGGCGATATTGTTTAATATTGAAATGTACCCCCACCAGCAGGCAAGGGAGACTTCACATGCCGTTGCAGGATCTCAAAGTACATTTGTCAGGAAGAACTTTATCTGGGCGGCTGGGGGAACGGCTGCAGGCTTTTGACTCACTTTATTACTCTCAGTGAGAACAGTCACACAGGGCGAGGAGAAGAAAACACGCTTCTCCTTGTGTCCATATATTGCACAACAGTACACAAAGTAACTGCAAAATACAGTCAGGCCACACAGGCAGGTACAAGGGTGGTAAGGGCACTTCTTACCGTCACAGTCAGTCACACGCAACCTCCACTCGCATACGTCTTGTCATGATGCGGTCTCCGATACCCTCTCTCTCTCTGTCCCTCAGTGCCACAGAGTGCCTCATACATTGCCTTCCGTGTCATCACCTCTGCCAGGAAGGACATTTAACTACACCTATTCTAGCTTGCAAAATATAAAGTGCAAGTCATGCAGATTATCAATGCTGGTAAGGATAATTACTACTTATATTATGCATGCACTCACAGAACTACAACTAAACTGTACTGTACTCTCCGTATAACAATTATTCCGGGGTTAGCTAACCCTCACACACATACACACTATCACTCTCGTGACCACAGGGCCTCAGAGGTCAACCGACAGGCTTATGTCAATGCTTTCCATTAGCGCTAACGGCGCCAGCCTCTGAACAACGAGCAACACAATGCTGCTACCTAGATCACCGCACATGTACTCACACATGTACTCATATATAGTCACATATGTACTCAGATGAGGCTACCTCATACACACAGCATCGTTGTGTGTTCGCCTGTAGGGGCTGCTACATATATACGTACGCACAATATGGTAAAATATGATATTTTGTATCACTCAGGTGGATGTCGCGTCTGAAGTTCTATTTTACAATTATACATTATTCTAAAAGTTATGTCAATGCTAATTATAGTGTATAGCAATGATTATTAAGGTGTTAAAAGATCACTAAGTAACGAAAAAATTAGGAAGCTATAAGGGGAAATTTTAAAAAAGATGTGGCTGACGTTCCATATCAGTTGGTTCTAGCTAGTTAAAATTTCCCTTTTTCTTAATATACTATTGTTAAAAATACTTAGTTATATATCATTACCATTGTATCGAATTGAAGCGAATTAAAAGACTCATCTATTCATGAGAGTCTAAACCTAACCCAACCTAATCCTAACCTCACCTTGCCTAAGCCAGTCCACCATGTTCACGAGATATTGGCAACTACTCTTCTAGACTTCGGAAATATGCATTGGGCGCCGGCGGTATGCCAAGTGGGTGATGTCACGCACGTTTGGCAGCGAACACTCTGGACACTCTGGACATTTCATTCTGCCACACCGGTAATCCCTTAGCGACTCAGGAGACACCTTAACCTGGTAGTGTGCGCGAACCAGACCAAGAAACTCTACCGGTATAGATTTCCCTATGCATTAGCTCTACCAACTCAGGTGACAAGGTTAAATTTTCAGTCCTCCTCCCTCGCATGATTCATGTTGCCCAACCCAGAGTATACAACACAAATTATGACTGCAAAAGCCAAATTAAACGTTTTAGTAACCCAGAGATACGAAAATACATATAACCCCAAAAATAAATAAGACAAAAATAAAATAATGATATCAAGCAAAAGAAAAAACCATACATCCTTCTTAACTCCCATTATCTTCCCCAAACTCCATCCTCTCATTGCTATGAACACGGGCAGCCTATGCAAAAGCCCTGCGTAACAGTAATATAGTTAGAATTATGTAGGGACAGAGAATTATCATTATTGATATACACTGTCAGGGCCGGGATGGCTACTCTTCCCGTCAACACTCCTTCTTAGATTGGGACGTAAAGAAAAATGAGGGAGAAACGGAACTCCACAATAATAATTAACAAAAAACAAAAACACAACCTAACAATAACAGAGATATCCGGCAATATCACCAAGAGTCTTGGGGGAGTCCTTGGAGGCCGGCGTCCCTGCAGCCGTAGGAATCTCGTCTCGGCCGGCATGGGTTGAACCAGGAACGAGTTGGGGCCAACGGCAGATGAGTGCCAGGTACTGGAGGGCAGGTGAGGATCAGCCACAATCTTTACCAAAGCCTTCGGGAGCGGTAGAGGAGAACAGCTGAACGAAGGTGTCGTGGCAGGTGGTGAGAGCTGTCTGCCGCCTGGTGTCTGTTGGCCTCACGATTGCCTCAGCTCCTGCAGAGTTCCCCTTACCAAAGAGGGAGGAGGGTGGTGACGAGGGCACTCGAGGCGTTGCCTCGACGCGGTGATCCTGTATCATGACGAGTCAGCAGCCTGAGTCCTTTCTTGCTCGAGGATTCGAGAGGAGGAAGAGAAACCTTGGGCGAGACATCCCGCCCTTAACGTGGAGGAAGGACAATCATTCTTCCCTCCCTGGATTTAATTTCTTCAAGCAGAAAATACAAGATGAACATGTGACCAACGTTTTCTGAACTTCTGAAGGCAGCCAAGGCGGATGTAAGTATTCTTGAGGATCTTAAATGTCAAGAAAGAAATCTTTGAAAAATTGGAATTTTATCTAAAGTAATAAGAGATGCAGATACCAACTGACCAATTTTAGTTGATATGAAATTGAATTAACAGTATAGTGTAAGTTGGACAAATAGCGCATGTGTCCTTCTTAAGGGGTACTTCAGATATAACACACAATTTTTTTTTTTTTTTTAGTAAGAGTAATAACTATAAATGTTTTCATGGTGGATCATCACCAAACATGGCTACATTATTGTAAATATGGATACACTATGCTGTAGTAAGTTGTTATGTTATCTTTTAATTTATATACTGATCTGAATATTTTGTCATTTATATGGTATTTCATTAATAAGTTAAATACTTTTGTCATATCACCTTGTGGCTTGTCTTCTGAGTATGACAACTGTCAAGCTATACTAATGATTTCTGAGATAGTAAATCACCATATTTGTTTTCTATCAGCAGTGTACTGCTCTGCTTACATGTTCAGCACTGTCACCAGGTTCTCAAAGGTCTTATCCACAAATTTCTGAGCTTTATCCCGAGTGAGAACTGTCGTTGGCGTAAACACAGTTGCATATGAGGCGTCCGCGCAGGGTGTGAAACGTGTCCCATAGGTTCAGTAAAGCATGAGGTAACCACGAAAAGATGCTGGAGCCTTACCTTATGCCTTTCTGACAGGATGATATGGTCTATGTTACCCATGTTGGATGTAGCATAGTCATACTGTGGTGATGATCGTTCTGCAAAAATATTTTCTACATTTCCTCCACCCAACAATAATAATTCACACGTCACTGCATACTTTTCTTGAAAACTTTTAGTTATATTTTTATGGATGCTTCTGGCATAGTCTCAAAAGTGGTCCTTCCAATTAAGAGGCGTCGAGACAACGTTCTTCATCATCATTCTGTGAGCACCCAGTGCTCCCGATGTGTTACTTGACCAATAACGTCTCATGTTAACAGCATGGAAGCTCTTGGATTCTGTAAAAGTCTTGTTCTAGGCCTCCTTCCAACACGAAGTCAACGAGACTTGTGTTGAACACTGCCAGTAGTCCACTGTTCAACGTAATTTGCCTTTCTTTGCACTTCCTGATGAAGGTTTGGGTGGTCTCCTTGTCCAGGTCACGCAGGACTCTCTTGACTCTTAAAAGCAGGATCTTCCGCCATCGGATAAGCACGTGGGATTAATTTTTCATCTTGTTTTGACTTTTTCATATTCTCTCGTAGCTGCTGGTACTGGTCTTCGTCCTCCATCAGTTCCATCATCCGGGTTGTAATTATACCGTTGGTTTCCTCTTGCGCATCAATCCTGCCCAGCTGAACTGCGTCGTCGACGGCCTTATCGGAGAGCATGTCGTCCAACACGTTGAGGAATGCGTTCACAATGTACATGTTTGAGGTACCATCGGCGATGCCGTGGTGATTGGCCAGCAGTAATGTATGGGTGTAGGGAAAAGTGGCAGCCAGGGGTCACTGGCAGGAAGGAGACGTGCACACCACAAAAGGACCTTCGGTAGTAGGAAAGTGGTACTGCATTAACGTCTCCACAGCCTGAGCTAGCTCCTGCGTGTCTGTTACCTGAGGAAAGGAAATGATGCGTGGCATCAGCAGCCAAGGCATAACATAACATAACTGACTATCTTCAACCTCTTTCTCATTGGCGCAATGTTGCATCTCTAGCTATCCTCTACCGCTATTTTCAGGCTAACTGCTCTTCTACTCTTTGCCAACTGCATGCCTCCCCTCCTGCCACGGCCTCGCTGCACAAGACTTTTTTTTTTTTCTCTCACCCCTATTCTGTCCACCTCTCTAATGTGCAAGAGTTAACCAGTATTCTCAGTCATTCATCCTTTTCTCTGGTAAACTCTGGAACTCCCTTAATGTTTCTATATTTCCACCTTCATATGACTTGAATTCCTTCAAGAGGAAGGTTTCAAGACACCTATCCTTCAAATTTTAAGACTACCGCTTCAGACCCTATTAAGGAAACAGCATTTCATTGGGAACTTTTTTATTATTTTTTTGTTGCATGCAGCTGTGCCTAAACTACGTGTTCTCATTTTATTACCTATACACTTCTTTCAGGCCCGTAGCTTTAGTCCATAGCTCCTCTACCTACTGACAAATAAAGATACATCTCTATGTGCAAGTAAGGATGTGTCAGAATCACTGCACCTGGAAATCAAGTTCCTCCCGGTTCATGTCACATGCCCATAAAGCTTCCTCACGCCTCCGGAAGCACATCCTCAGGACCGGTACCTTCCTGTGTAAAGGAGTTTCTTAAATAGTTATAAAGCACTCAAAAAAAGTGAAAAAAAAAAATTATGCATGCCTTGGCGTTTGGAAGATCAATAAATACGACTGTTTTCACCTAATATTGTAAAATATGTTTTTTATTTACGTGCAGACTGGAAGTAGTGAAGCCAATGTTTAGAGACATAAGTTTTCTGTGTTGCGAACCCTGAACTAAACATTCTGTTGCAGGTTCAATTGCCTGGTGTACTCTTTCAAGTTTTTTATTGATGACAGTTGCCAGGTGGTACTTACCGAAATGAGGCAAATGTCTAACCTGAACATATGATGAAGCGTTTCCTTGATGTGGTGGTTACTGAGAGGCACAACTCAGGAGCAGAACTGTTAGCCCCACAACCGTGGTGTGAAACCCTTTCCTTGCAGCACAGTCCAGTAAGTTCTCCATTTCTGTTGCCGGCCGAAGCCACACGAAGGAAGAATCTCTTGCCATGGTGCTCAGACACCACACCACACCTATCACCATAAACAACATTTGCGGCTCTGAGGGTGTTCAGACAAACAAAAATTTTTTTAAAGTTAAATATTAGTGCAATGCTCTGTCTGCCGTGTTATTCTTAGCTCATCTACGCTTGTGAGTTGTTCTGGTGTTGATGCCAGCTCCTTATTACTTTCTTTTCAGTGATTAGAAAACTACAGATGGACAAGATGATATGCATTATATAAGGGGCTATATCTTGAATACAGTCTAATCATATATATA
>NW_026973790.1:115000-197348 GCF_035594125.1 Scylla paramamosain | reverse complement strand
GCTAATTAATATGACGACTTTTTAACAGTAAACGTGACAGACAAACAGGTAAACCTAGAACAGTAATGTTTCTGTACAGAAAAATACACTGGAAAATAAGCAAGACACGTTAAGTAACATGGCAAAGTCTTTCTAACTGTAAATGTGATGGACAGATAAATACACTCGGGAATATTTCATCAGATTAATGTAAGTGAAAAATCAAAAAGTGAAGTGTAATAAACATAAAGTAAATATGTTGACTTGTAGAAGATGTATAAGAGAAAGACGATATCTATTAAGTAAGAGGCAAGGAGTAAAATAACGGTGAAATAATGTGTGATCGCAAAGTGCTACTGGGGAGAGTGTAAGAGTGTTATCCTAAGGGAGCTGAGTGTGTGTGGCGTGACTTGCACAGGACTAGTTTTATTACTCTAGGAAGTTTCAGGAAAAGAAAGATAAAAAAACAATGTGTTAACTTTTACAATCTGGTAGCGTCTTCTAACGAGAGCGGAAAAAAAGTTGTTTATAAAAGGAAATAAAAAAAAATAAAATAAATAAACATTAAAACATGTTTGGAAAATTTTTTTTAGGAAAGGAAGACAAAAAAAATGATGTGAAAAAAAAACTTCGTGATAATAAAAATTATCCTCACTGGCGAAAAAGAAGCAAAAAATTAGGAAAACTCCAGAAAAAAACTACACCTTATTACACAAAAAAAAAATGACAAAAAATAATAGTGATAATTGAAGGTAACAGAAATAAAACTCTTTATAGTGAAGTGAAAACATGATGCTTACAAAAAGAGAGAAATAAGAAGAGGCAGAAAAAGAAAAGCAATGTACCAGCTGGAAAATTAAGTCTTTCTTAAGAAAGAAAAAAATCATTGCTAAAAAAAGTAATAGAGGAAAAGAGACATGACAAGAAAAATAAAAAAAACATTACCCTGAAAATGTCTCATGTAAAAAAGAAGAAAAAAAAAAACCACCTTGGCGCTGGATGATGAGTGTTTCTTGAGTGCGGGAGGGGAGTGTTGGTGTGGGAGGGGAACGAAGGGGTGTGTTGCGTGTTGCATGGCTGGGGAGGAAGTGAAGACGTGAGAAGGTGACTTGGCGTGACTTACAAAGGGTAATAACAATACAACACCTGTGGCACGTGTCGGATACATGTTTCCGCACTCCACTGTTATCTAGATACGGGGGCGTGTGTGTGTGTGTGTGTGTGTGTGTGTGTGTGTGTGTGTGTGTGTGTGTGTGTGTGTGTGTGTGTGTGTGTGTGTGTGTGTGTGTGTGTGTGTGTGTGTGTGTGTGTGTGTGTGTGTGTGTGTGAGATAAAGTGACTCGTTATTTCCATAGGGACATTTTCTTTTCAACATTTACAGTTAAGTTTGCAAAAGACGGAAAGGAAAAATTTTTAAAATCATTTACCAGAAATTGGGAGAAAATAATCTGAGGTAGTGAGTTAGTGACACAAAGGGAAGAAAAAAAGACAGAACAAAAGAGACATACAGACACACAGACAGAAAGAAGCACTCATGAAAATAAAATTAATAATGAGATAAGTTTTGTATTATTTATAAGATTATGGAGTCACTGTACCGTATGTGTGTGTGTGTGTGTGTGTGTGTGTGTG
Source organism: Scylla paramamosain (assembly GCF_035594125.1). Taxonomy (NCBI): domain Eukaryota; kingdom Metazoa; phylum Arthropoda; class Malacostraca; order Decapoda; family Portunidae; genus Scylla; species Scylla paramamosain. The sequence goes on along the minus strand of NW_026973790.1, from coordinate 195,737 downwards.
TGTGTGTGTGTGTGTGTGTGTGTGTGTGTGTGTGTGTGTGTGTATTTTATACACTTTATGTAATCTTAGGCTTACGGACAAAAAAAAAAATACTGAGGAAAAGGTATTTACGTATGTGTATTTCCCGATAGGCTCGTCTCTTAAGAAACTTGTATTTCGAAACGCCTCGGCCCGATGGTGAGCTTTGTTTTAGAGGCGGCCAGACGACTGGTGGCGAGGACTGGAGGTCGCCCGCGGGTGTGTGGCGCTCGCAAGTGTGTGCCGCCCGCAGGTGTGTGACGCCCGCTCCTTGGTAATAAGTACGACATTCTTTACTTCACTTGTCGCGTGTTTCCTTCACGCCTCACCAGGACCAAGATATGTTCGCAGCCTTACTAACTCCTTGGTAATAACAGTATGAAACTTTTTACTTCATATGTCGCGCCTTTCCTTCACCAGAACTAAGAAGTGCACACAACTTATTAATTCTTCGCTGATGACAGAAGCCCCGGCAGGACCAAGATAACACGCAATCTTACTAACTACAAATTAACTGCATAACTTTTCTTTTTTCTCCGTAATGGCAACTAGACAAATGTTTGGATGGTGATGGTAGGTGGAAATAAGTATGTTTTAAACAGAAACCGTCACGTCTAGGCCTGATGGCTTCTTACAGCTTCCCATATTTTATTATCTTATTTACTGCAGTGAATCATGTAGACAAAAGGCGCGGGCGAGGGTGTGTGGCGGGGACGAGGGTGTGTGGCAGGCACGAGGGTGTGCGGTGTGTGGCGCCACTTTTTACCACCAAGAAAAGTTGGCAGTGTTTTATCACGGCTTTATTGCTTCACTTGGAGGCTTCATCACTCACCACAACCACTTGATCGCTGTTATCACTGTCGTTCACTGCATTACCATTACCGTCACCATTACGATTATCACCACCACCATCACCAGCACCACTACAACCACTATCACTACAGTATATAGAAACTTTCTATTTGGATCCTCATACTTAAATATAGTGATTGCGCACTGTGTGAGTATAGCCACACTGCACAGGGCCAACCAACCAGCTCATCACGCAACTAAACACACTAACCAATACAAGTGGCGTGCAGTTCATGCAAATCGCACACAGAGTGGTAGATTTTTTTTTTTTTTTTTTTTATGTAGGAAGGACACTGGCCAAGGGGCAACAAAAATCTTATAAAAAAAAAAAATGCCCACTGAAATGCCAGTCCCATAAATAGAATAGAATGGACTCGCTATTCAGGTTGTAAGCGCTGAAATATTAGAGAGCTTTTCAAGAAGATAACACAAATTCTTGGATGGGGATGATAGGTGGAATTAACTAGTTATGTTTAATACAGGGAGTGCCACGTATGGGCCTGATGGCTTCTTGCAGCTTACATTATATTCTTCTGTTCACTGTTTGAGGGCCTGCCTGGTGAGTAAACCACTACAATACACCACAACCAATACCTCTCTCTCCACCACCACCAACACCACGACCACCACCCTCACAACACAATACAACACAACACCCTCGGCCTCTACCCAGCCAGAAGTAAACTAGAAGCAGCCGTGACTCGGAATTTTTTTCCTCCGCTGCCTCGCTATGAACCACGGCTGCTATTTACCCTGCACCAACCTTCCTGGTGAGGCGTGTCCCTCCCCACGCCAGCCTGCTGCACGCCCATGCCTGCACAAACGAGAGGGCTCCAAGACACCTGCCGCCAGGTAGCAAACACTACTAGGAACATTTTCTAAAGGGACGGGAAAGTCTCACTTTGAACCTCCTGTGCTGCCAGGTTTGTACAAAGTCTCAGAAACAGGACAGCAAGTTTGGTTTGTTCTTGTCCTGTCTGGAAATGTTGGTTTTAACCCAGCTCAGTAAACACTACACGCAGATGTCTGGTGAACTATATAATTTAAGTATAAAGGAATGTAACTTGCGAAAAAAGAAAGTTACTAAATAATATTAAAAATACAAGAAATAAAAAAAAATTAAAAAATGAAATCAACACTTATATGTTTGTCTTGCCACAGCTTACCAAATAAGTAATGATAACAGGATAGAGAATAAAATAACTGGTAAGCACAGAGTCAAGAAAATAATTAGCGAGAACAGGTAGTGAAGAAAATAACAGGTGATAACAGGTAATGAAGAAAAAAATAACTGAGAAAAAAAATAACATCACTATAAATATTGCACTTTACATCACACACACACACACACACACACACACACACACACACACACACACACACACACACACACACACACACACACACACACACACACACGCACGCACGCACACAAGCAAACAAGCAAGCAAGCAAGTCGAAGTTCACCACTTTGATCATAATATATTGAAAAACGTGAGCTTTCTCTGGCAGTGAGTCGCTTTTTTTTAAATGTAGCGGCGTTATCCTGCGCTTTGTTTGTCTCACTTCCACATAAATCCAAGTGAAAATGACGGAAATTAAAGCTTTCGATGCACCTCCTCTGCCAAATACAAAAATTAATTATTGACATTTAAATAATCCACGTGACATTTAAACGTCACCTGTAAATCAAAACTGCTCATGGGAAGCACTGCAGGATATTCTGAGCATTGGACATTGAGGAGCATTTTTCCTGGTGATATAAACGCCTCTCTTCCGCATTTAAGTTCAGTTATATTAGAATCATACCATATTTCCAGCATACACACACACACACACACACACACAGACAGGCATTACCAGTATACCAATTTTAAAGCTATCTATTTCACGAAGGGAGGCTGGCAAAATATGTTAAATAAATAGCCAACATTTGGAGGTAATTAATTGAATTCACTTATTACGCCAGGATTAATTCAGCTGAAAACAAAATGACATAAAAAATCCGTTCCCAATGAAATATTTGTTGACACTGGCGAGTGTCGATGGAGGACGGAGGGGAAAGTGTGATTGTTTTCGTGGTCCGTATTCAGAAACTCTTTGTTCTTTCACCATGACTATTTTCAAAGGTCACAGAGATGGTCAGTCGAGTTCTCAAGAGTGTTACGCATGTCAGTAATGTAGAAATACTGTTAATCTCTCATTAGAACAGTATAAAACACTCTTAAAAGCCAATATAGCTACAACTAGAGACTTTTCAAGCAGTGGAAATGCGGCACGGAAGTGTTTCAGAATATGGACGTCTGTCCAACAATTATGACAAGAGCAAGAAATCCAGAAAACAACAAGGGAAAGGACACAAGGCAAGAAGTAAGCAAGGAATAAAAGAATGAATCTATAATGAAGAAGAAAGTCAAAAGGCAATATAATGAGAAAAGGCAGATTACATGAAATTCATGTAAACAATAGTGCAAAGTCGGAGAAGTCTTAACGAAACAAAGATTAACAAAGAAAAAAATATCCACGCTAAATAGAAAAAAAAACACTTGAAATAGCAAAGCACTAACAAACACCAACAGTTGATCAACACACGATAAAGAAATACAACAAACAATGACAAAAAAAATAAAATGAATAAATAAATACATAAAATAAAGACACCGAAATTAACCTTTCCTTTTCTACAGGTCAAGGTGACACGTGACTCACCAGAGGCGGGAAGGGCGCGGCACATGGAAGGTCACTGCTGCTGCGGGACGAATACCGATTGCTATTTATTATACTCGAGGCGGCTTTAGTGACACTGACAAGAATACCCAACCTATTTGTATGTGGAGCCAATCAGAGATATTAAAGTGGGAGGTGAGAGATGGTGGTGGTGGTGGTGGTGGTGGTGGTGGTGGTGGCGGGGTAGAGAAGGAAGAGGAGGAATACAAAGGAATACAAAGGGATGCAAAACAAAGAAAAACAGACACCACGAGCCTTAGTGACCTAACGAGGCTGTCTATGTAACTATTCTACCACTAAGGATTATAGGAGAGAGAGGTGTAAGGACTGGAGAAGGAGGAGAAGGAGGAGGAGGAGGAGGAGGAGGAGAAAGTTGACAGGCAGGAGAAAGTTGACAGGTAAGTAGAGAAGGCTGAAGAAGATTAATAATGATCATAATGATGATGATAATGATGATATTTATTACGTAGTGAAAGCTCCAAAACAGTGCAGTGAAATTATTAACCCCATCTCATCTTCCACTGCCTCCATGACCTCAAAAAGTCCATTACAAAATATGATGATGATGATGATGATATTCTTTAGTTAAGGAAAGCTTCAAAAAAACAGTGCAGTGAAGTTAACAAGCCCATCTCATCTTGCATTTCCACATGGACTCAAAAATATCATTCACACACACACACACACACACACACACACACACACACACACACACACACAAAACAAAAAAAAAGTGATTCTTTTTTTTATTTTCCCTCCATCCTATTTTCTTTTTTACCTGATAACCTTTGCGTAAATTCCCATGATGCAAATTAATGCTTTGGGTTTTAATGGTTTTCCTCTCTGAGCCTTAAAAAGAAAAAATAACACTGGTTACAATTTTTCTTACGTTTCTTTTCATTGTTTTTTTTTTCTTTCTTTTATTCATTTTTTTATACCGATGCACTTTTGTAGAAACGAACTACGTCTCTCTCTCTCTCTCTCTCTCTCTCTCTCTCTCTCTCTCTGTGTGTGTGTGTGTGTGTGTGTGTGTGTGTGTGTGTGTGTGTGTGTGTGTGTGTGTGTGTGAGAGAGAGAGAGAGAGAGAGAGAGAGAGAGAGAGAGAGAGAGAGAGAGAGAGAGAGAGAGAGAGAGAGAGAGAGAGAGAGAGAGAGAGAGAGAGAGAGAGAGAGAGAGAGACAGACAGACAGACAGACAGACAGACAGACAGACAGACAGACAGACAGACAGACAGACAGACAGACAGACAGACAGACAGACAGACAGACACAGACAGAGACTAACTCCAACAGATCATAAATTTCCATACATACCAAACTCTTTTACGTCCAACACACACACATACACACACACACACACACACACCGCTAAGTATGCTAATTTCAACATCACCCCGGCCCAGTATTGCTTGATAAAGTAACTTTTCGCCCAAAACCAATCAATCTCAGCAGGACTTGTGTGTTTCCAGTTTAGACGAGTCTCACTCCCACATTTATCGGAGAGTCATCGTTTTCTTTCATTCTTGTTGCGGCTGGCTGCTGTTTGATCCCTTTTTTTCTTTTTTTCACGGGGCACTTATATCAAAAGGACAGGTGGTAGGACGATCTGATGACGGGTTTACATTAATTCTCTCTCTCTCTCTCTCTCTCTCTCTCTCTCTCTCTCTCTCTCTCTCTCTCTCTCTCTCTCTCTCTCTCTCATCTTCACCTTGTTGGCGAAAACTCTTGGCGTGAAAGTTTGTAATGGGCGACGCTTGTACTTGGCTGGCCCGCCTTCCTGATTTATAACATTTTTATCCCGCCTCCTTCTGGGTCACTTACACCTTCGGAACCTTTCGTCCATGGTAGAGATGCAGAGCCATTGCTACACCTTGTTATAATTCGAACAAAGAGGATGGTACTCATTAGGAACATTGTATAAGTTGTAATTCTGTATGTCACGTCTGCACTTCAGAATCTTTTGTCCTGTGAACTGTAGCAGCAAACATTGTAGGTTGTTATAATTGACAGAAGTTTGTGTTGCTTTTTAACGAGTCCAACATCATTATTATAAACACATTTAGCCTTAATTCGGTATATTTGGGTCACTTAAACACTTCTTAATCTTTCATCCAAGACAGTTATAAAGAAAATGACTGCAAATTGTTATAGTGTATTTCAAACATAAGGGTTGGTATTGTCTTCCAAGCTGTCTAAAATCATCATTGACTCATCATTAACTTGCATAATATTTTCTGTCTTCTCTATATTTTTATCCAAGGAAGTAATAGAGCAAAGTAATAGAGCAAATTACTACCTCTTATTGTTTTGTAATATGCACGTCTATATCTTTTTTACGCAAGGCGCTGATAAATGGAATTCTTACAGCCTGTTGTATTTGACAGAGGCAGGTGTTCCTTTCCAGCGTGTCTAATATCATTATAACAACCATCAGTTGGTATTCTCTCCACGGTACTGATAAAGGCTATTGCTGCAGGCTGTAATAATTCAAACATAGAGATTGGCATTGTTTTTTTTTTGTTTTTTTGTGTACCAAACATTCCTAAAATCAACATTAGCATTTATGAGTTACGTTAATTTTTCTATCTATTGCAAGTATCAACGAGTCAAGAACAAGGCTACCATTACTCATAAGTTGTGAGTCATATTCATTACTCGTCCCCACTACGTTCTCATTCTTCAACCACACGAGTCACGTAAGTCATATTAATCATGTCATATCAATTAAAGACAAAAGTAATGTTAATCAATCACATAATTCATATTAATCACTCAAAAACTCATTACTAAAAGTTATCTCAGGTCAGTAAAGTCACATATTCAAGTCCTACCTGGAAATCACTGCAAGTCGCAGCTAAGTCACTGTCACTACTAAATCACTGACACTGCTAACTCACTAACTGCTAAATCACTGCTAAGTCATTGTTAACTCACTAACTGCTAAATCACTGCTAAGTCACTGCTAACTCACTGCTACTTCACTGTAAATTTAATGTAACTGCTAAGTCACTGCAAACTCAATGTCACTGCTAAGTCACTGATAAGACACTGCTAAGTCACTGTCATCGCGAAATTCCTTTTAATACTTTACTATATAACTATAAATTCACTATCATTTCAAGTCACTGCTAAGTCACTCATAGGTCAACGTTAAGTCACTGCTGAGTAACTGCCAAATCACTAAGTCACTATTAAGTCGCTGTCACTACTAAGTCACTGCCGAGTCGCTGCAAACAGTAGAATCAGCAACTCCATATCTAATGAAGGACAAAAGCAGCACATTTAAATAGTGCACCATCAAAATATAATGAATTCCAGAATATAAAAATGGAAAACGATGCTCTCTCTCTCTCTCTCTCTCTCTCTCTCTCTCTCTCTCTCTCTCTCTCTCTCTCTCTCTCTCTCTCTCTCTCTCTCTCTCTCTCTCTCTCTCTCTCTCTCTCTCTCTCTCTCTCTCTCGACAAATTTCCTTCGTGGTGGAAAAATACAAAATTAATGTTCTGGAAACCGAACCTAAAATCTGGTTGTGTGCAGGAGAGAGAGAGAGAGAGAGAGAGAGAGAGAGAGAGAGAGAGAGAGAGAGAGAGAGAGAGAGAGAGAGAGAGAGAGAGAGAGAAATCAGTGTGCTTTCTGCAGCTGTAGAGAGAAAACCTGACCAGGAAGGAAAGGAGGATGGAAGGGGAGATGATCAAGTGGAGGAGGAGGAGGAGGAGGAGGAGGAGGAGGAGGAGGAGGAGGAGAGAAAGGAATATGATGAATAACAATTAAAATAAAAAAGAAACGAATAAAAATGAGACAAAACAATAATAAACAGAAACAAGCAAAACAAAGATAAACAAGAAAAAAAACACTGAACATGGAAAATAATAATAAAAAAAAATAGTTGTAAAAAAAAAAAAAAAAAAAGAATTATGCATGTATGAAGGATTACACGTACCCACACACACACACATACATACACACAAAGACATACATACAGTCAAAAACACACACACACATACATACACACACACACACACACACACACACACACACACACACACACACACACACACACACACACACACACGGACCTAAATTTCTTGGTGTATTAAATTACCACTTAATTAAGAGGAAACATATATTCCATAACGAGAAGGGATAGACATTAAAACCACCACCACCACCACCACAGGACGATAAGGTAAGACATTTCACTAAATTCACATCAACACATATTGACTTTTTTGGTGATGTTTTCATTCCATGGCATGTTGTTCATATCAGTCTCTTATTCAGTGTAGTCTCTCTCTTTCTCTCTTTCTCTCTTTCTCTCTCTCTCTCTCTCTCTCTCTCTCTCTCTCTCTCTCTCTCTCTCGCAATTACAGTGAAAATTTATATATTATTAACGCCAGACCGCCTGCTGTTTTAGTGGTAGAGAGAGAGAGAGAGAGAGAGAGAGAGAGAGAGAGAGAGAGAGAGAGAGAGAGAGAGAGAGAGAGAAGGCACGTGAGTGGAAAAAAGCATCCCGCTGAGTCTCCCTCTTCCCTTCACACCAGTTCTCTCTCTCTCTCTCTCTCTCTCTCTCTCTCTCTCTCTCTCTCTCTCTCTCTCTCTCTCTCTCTCTCTCTCTCTCAACTCAACTCAAAAAACAAAAAATACGACTCTTACTGAGCCTATCCACTTTTCATGTTTTTTTCCATCTTTGCACTTGTCGTGTGTGTGTGTGTGTGTGTGTGTGTGTGTGTGTGTGTGTGTGTGTGTTCCAGTCTTCTTGATATGTCTATCTCCCTTAAATGCATTATCATTCTATGTACCTGCACATTTCACCTGGAGAGAGAGAGAGAGAGAGAGAGAGAGAGAGAGAGAGAGAGAGAGAGAGAGAGAGAGAGAGAGAGAGAGAGAGAGAGAAAGGTAGAAAATGTACCAAAACTCTAAACAAGAAAGAAAAAGAACCGTTTATCGAAATACAAGACACTTTTTGTAAGGAGCGTGGTGAGAAGAGGAGAGTCCATGACGACAATAAGATACATTATACTGATCACAAGGACTCCGAGGGTCAAGGCCAGAGAGACCAGGCAGAATATCACCAGGAATAGTGGCAGCGTTCTGAAACACTTCGTTGTCTCAACAGGACTATTTTCACTTGCCGAGATAGAAACCTCGCTGCCCACAAGGCTTCCGAGGCTCATATATATATATATATATATATATATATATATATATATATATATATAGAGTGTCATTTTGTAAAATGTGAACACAAGGAAGGCTTTTTGTTTATGTATCTATTTTATGAGAGGCTACAGTCTCATAAGTGTTCTTAGCAATTTTTTACAGTTTTCTTCTGCCTTGCTGTCTGTGTTATTCAATATTTCCAGTCTTGCATTCTAGTTTCATTATTGTATTTTTATCCTCTCACTTAATTCTTCTTCCAGCTTGTATTTTTTTTCCTAATCCTGCTATCTCTCTCTCTCTCTCTCTCTCTCTCTCTCTCTCTCTCTCTCTCTCTCTCTCTCTCTCTCTCTCTCTCTCTCTCCATTGTTTTCTTCACTTTCCATCCTTGTTCTCTCTTTCCAGTCTTATCTTCTCACTCTAGCCTTGCATTTTCTTCCCAGCTGTGTCTCCTGTTTCCAGCTTTGTCTCCTTTTTCCTGGGATAATCTTGTCTTTCCAGGGTCGTCTTGTATCCAGGGTTGTCTTCTCCTTTCTTACCCTTGTCTATTCTCTCCAGCCTTAACTCCTCCTCCTTGCTTTATGTTCTACTTCAGTTTTGTATCCTCTTTCCAGCCATTTCCTCTCTTTCCTGTCGTGTCTTTTCTTCCTTCTCTTGTCTTCTCTTCTCTTGCCAGTCATGTCCAGTCTTTTTATTTTTCTCTTCTAGTTCCTGACTTGTAACCTCTTTCCAGTCTCTCTTTCCAGTCATGTCCTGTATTTCCAGCCATTTCTTCTCTCTCCAGTTGTGCCTTCTCTTTCTGTTCTTGTCTTTCCTTTTCAGTATTCCCTTCTCTCTTTTTTTTCCTTATCTTCTTTTCCTTGTCTTTCCAGGCTTCTTTTTTTTTCCTTTTCTCCTCATCCCCATGAAAGTCCATTCTCTTTTGCTATTTGTATCTCAATGAACTTTTTATTTATTTTATTTATTTATTTATTCATTTATTTATTTATTTTGTCTAACGGTGCTCGTAAGTAGTCGGTTTCTTAATATATGATAATTTCCTTATACCTCTGTGTTAGGCTTAAGATTGTTCCCTCAGTCAGCGGCAAATGAGACTAATGAGTGGAGTTAGTGGTGCAGGAGGGCGCAGGGCGAGGGAGGGGGAGGGGGGAGCAGCACACTGGTGGCTTCGTCCACACGCTAGGGAAGGTAAAAGCAGCATTATAATGTCCCACACTTTCCTGCCTACAATCACTGATTATTTCCTTTCTTCCCTTCTTCACCTAACGATAAGTTAAGATTTTACAGCATTTTATAGACTACAAGTTTTCTTTGCTTCTTTCTTTCGCTATGCTTGAAAAAAAGCAGGCCAAGGACGAAAAAAATAAAAAACATTCTACTCCTGGTGAAAAAAAAAAAAAGTCAACCAGGAAAGATTGTAATTTGTGTGCTAAGAATACGAGTATAAAGGAACGAAGAGTGAAGACAAAGGAAGAACAAAAAGCAGCAGACACGTCAGCACCAACACGGCTGTGATGAACTGCATCACCTGATCTGAAGCAAGAGTTAGGACTGTATGAATACGAAGATGAATAGGAAGAAGAGGTTAGATAAATTTATGGATGATGGTAAGTTAAAATATTCAAGAGCCACCTAGTGAAGGTCAAACTAACCTTTACTTTTTGTGTTGTTGAGAAAATTAATGTTTAGAAAAAATAAAAATATTTCTTCATTTTACTTTTTTAATTTTTAATAAAAAAAGCCCACTTTCTTCATTGTTAATAATTATTGTGTTTGTTGTTATTACAAGTCTACGAGGCACCATGATCTTTGTTTGCTTGTTTCTTTGTTTGTTCGTGTGTTTGTATAACGTAGATGTAAATGTGCGTATTGCATCTTACGTACGTTTACTTACGTGTTTTTTTCTCTCTCTATTGTTTATTGTGTGTGTGTGTGTGTGTGTGTGTGTGTGTGTTTAACTTAGGCACAGAGAGTGGGTATTCTTCCTCGAGTTGTGCGTATAGGTAAGAAGCAAACGAATTTTCAGCGAGTTAAGTATAGAATGGAGTGCATTGCCTCAAGAGTGACAAAGAAGTCATCATTTGGAGTGGCGGCAAAACAGAAGCCAGCGAAAGAAAACAGATTAAAAAAAAGAAGAGAAAGAAAAATTAAAGGAAAGAAAAAAAAGAATAGAATCTGTGGAAACTATACATACACACACACACACACACACACACACACACACACACACACACACACACACACACACATACACATGCAGGGATACACAATAAACCTGCTTTTCTCTCTCTCTCTCTCTCTCTCTCTCTCTCTCTCTCTCTCTCTCTCTCTCTCTCTCTCTCTCTCTCTCTCTCTCTCTCTCTCTCCTCCTTAAAACCCCAAATTAATGTTGAGGTCTCGCCAACCCAGAATCACTGAACACAAACAATCGCTTAACCTTCCCTCTCCCTCTTGCTCGTGACGGCTTCATTGTCTTCGTGTCAAGGGGAAGGAGCGGCAGCAAGGACCTTCACGTATATGACGGGCCCCTCAGCCTCTCGCACCCAAGCCAGCGTCCTCACCACCTTACTTGAGAGACTGAGCTTAAGGTGATGACGTGGTGTGTTCAGTAGTGGGTTAGTTTGGTGATGCTACTTGATGTTGTGTGTGTGTGTGTGTGTGTGTGTGTGTGTGTGTGTGTGTGTGTGTGTGTGTGTGTGTGTGTGTGTGTGTGTGGTTGGTGGGTTACTTGTTTTTGTCTGTGTGTTTATCTATCTGTGTGTCTGTCTGTGTGTCTGTCTGTGTGTGTGTTTGTTTTCGTAGTCAGTGTGTGTGGTGGTGTTTGTTTACTTTGTAGTTGAAAAATTGTTTATCTGTCTGTCTGTTCCTGTGTCTATATGTTTCTCTATCTACTTTTCTTTCTTTGTATCTAAATAATCTACTTATCTATTTACCTATCTATATATCTAGTAATCTTTCTATCTATCCATCTATCCATCTATTAATTTACATATCTCTCTATCTCTCTGAAAATAAGTATTTATTTATCTGAATATGTATTTATTTATTTGTTTATTTTCTATCCGTAGCTAACTAACCCAATTTTTCCACTTTAGTTATATTTGAAGCATATTTCTAGTAATTGGTGTTGCAGCCTCTCTCTCTCTCTCTCTCTCTCTCTCTCTCTCTCTCTCTCTCTCCTTTCCCACTGTCCATTTCATTTTCGATGATGTTCTCTTTCCCTCCCTCGGACCATCCCTTTCTCACTCTATTATTCTCCCTTTCTTTTCACGATTTTTCCTCCTCGCATTCTCGCATACCACTTTATTTACCATTCCTTTCGTACACCTCTTCCTCCCTTCTCTCCTTTCCCTCTAGTCCTTTCTCAGTAATCACCCTTCATATTCCCTCCCTTACCTCTCCCAAGGGACAAAGAGAAGGGAAAGGAGGCCGTTGGGAGAGAAGGGAAAGGTGTAGGAAGGGACTAAGGGGGTACTGTGTTATATTGTGTGGAAAATTATGTAAAAATTCTCTTCTCGTCTGACTTACTATGTCGTATCTCTGTCGAGGCACTAGGCAGGGAAGTGAAGGTAAATTATCCTGTCTCTCGTATTTCCTTGTTCTCCTTGATTAATTGTCTTGACTGGAAGGAAAATAGGTTTTTTATTCTTATTTTTTTCCGTTCTTCTCTCTCTCTCTCTCTCTCTCTCTCTCTCTCTCTCTCTCTCTCTCTCTCTCTCTCTCTCTCTCTCTCTCTCTCTCTCTCTCTCTCTCTCTCCCTTCCTTCCTTCCTTCTGATATTTCACTGATTGGTTGTTGAGTTTATTTTTCTTTAGTCTTCCTTCGAATGTTTGTCTTTCTGTTCTATTCTGGGTTTGTGTTTGGTCTTCAAGTTTTGGGTCTTTTTTAGATTTGTTTCGTGTGATTAAGATTTTTTATTTTCGTTTCTTGTCTTCCCGCCCTCCTTCCTGCCTTCCGGGTCGTGGTGTAACAGGCTGTAATGTCCATTTAATATCACGACCTGCTCACGACCTGCCCTTCCTACCACTTGAGTTTGTCAGCACCTATTCACGTAAGACCTACTCTCATAACCAGCTTCACCTACGAGGTCGTTCACTTACATCTACTTAATGGTGCTTACACTTATGACCACTAACACTTATGACCTATTTGGATGGATTTCTGTCTACTTACTACCTGTGCTTATAGTTACTTCCATGTACAACCTATTCACTGCTTACTCTTACGACCACCTTTTTCTACGAGGGCTTAGACTCAGGAGGCTCTACACTTGTGACCGTTTTACAGTTACGAGCACCCACACTAACGACCACTTGTACTTACGACCACATTACACTTACGATCATTAACAACTACAACTACAACAACCTGCTATAATGATCACCAATATTTAAGACCACAACACTTACAACCACTTACCCATTTATACACACTGAGTTACTTGAAGTGGTAAAGAGCGATGTAAACTTGGTTAGTGTTAGTTTCTCTCTCTCTCTCTCTCTCTCTCTCTCTCTCTCTCTCTCTCTCTCTCTCTCTCTCTGGGATGCGAGCTCTCCTAGGGGTCTTATAAGAGGTATATGGCCTATGTAAGGTACTCGTGGGGATACCTTCATGTTCCTTACACTACTACTACTACTACTACTACTACTACTACTACTACTACTACTCCTATTACTACTATTACTATTACTCCTACTACTACTACTACTACCACTACTGCTGCTACTACTACTACTACTACTACTACTACTACTACTACTACTACTACTACTACTACTACTCCTATTACTACTACTACTATTACTCCTACTACTACTACTACTATCACTACTACTACTACTACTACTACTACTACTACTACTACTACTACTACTACTGCTGGTGCTGCTGCTGCTACATTTAACACCAAAACCAACTGCAACAACTACCATGTGTGAGTGATTATTTCAACACAAAGGCACCATTATCATTAAGGCTAATGGAGCACAACAAGGGGCCTGGGAACATTTTCTTTGTATACTGAACACTATAATAAATAAAATTAATTTAATACGAATATTAGCTTGCTATAATAAAATAAACATTTCTAAAACAACAACAGCAACAACAACAACAATAAGTACTACTACTACTACTACTATCACCATCACTTCCACAACTATGAGTACGACTAAAACTACCCTATATAAAATCCCTCATTCCAGATTCTCACCACCACCACCACCACCACCACCGCCATCATTTCCCACCTCTCTTTTACCTGTGCAACCAAACGCCGTCAAAGTCCAATTTTATATTCAACTTAAGAGAAAATGGCCCTTTTTTCACTTCCCTCACGCCAGTGGTAACTAAAAAAAAAAATATTATCTTTAGGACACACACACACACACACAGAGAGAGAGAGAGAGAGAGAGAGAGAGAGAGAGAGAGAGAGAGAGAGAGAGAGAGAGAGAGAGAGAGAGAGAGAGAGAGAAATAAAAGAAGGACTTAATCACAGGAGAAAGCTGTGAGGTGTGTGCGTGTGTGTGTGTGTTATATAGTGGTAGCGGTGAATAGGGATGAAACAAACAAACAAACAAACAAACAAACAAACAAACACACACACACACACACACACACACACACACACACACACACACACACACACACACACACACACACACACAGTCAGGGATCAGTAAGGGACGTGAGGGCGGCGTGTTAATTTTCCAAAAGAACACCTGTAAAGAGCGATTCAGGAAGCACAGGTAGATGAAAAAGGAAGTCCTTGGGTCACGGTGGTGGTGTTGTAACTTGTAGTGAAAATTGATGTTCCCGCCACCAGGTGTTGATAAGAGAGATTGGTAGATAGATAGACATATAGCTAGATAGGTAGATAGATAGATAGATGGAAATACATTGATAAAAATAAGATAGAGCTAGATAGATATTGAGATGGTTATAAGAACTGACAGACAGATAGGTAGATAGAGACTGATAGATACAGATAGATAGTACAGAGATTAACACAGAGATAGATACACACATAAATACGAAACAACGACAACAAAATAAACACACAAACAAACAACAGAGAAAAAATTGATATCTAACAAATCAAACTAATAATATTGTACATTTTAATAAACAGGAAGACAAAAAAAAGAACAAAAAAAATGACAAATAAAAATGAGATGAAAAAGAAAAGACTAAAAAAGGAGAAGAGCCCAGAGCAGAAACACATTTCAATCAACACAGTAACTAAGTGACTACTCTTAGAAACACGGAGGAAGGAAGGGAGCGAAGAGGAGGAGGAGAGGGGAATATTAAGGGGAGGAGGAGGAGGAGGAGGAGGAGGGAACACAATGAAAACAGAGCGAAGGCAGGAGATGAATGGATGGGTGAGAACAGGAAAGGGAAGGAGGAAACAAAAGTGAAAGGGAGGTGGAGGAGAACGAGGAAGATAAAGAAAAAAAAAATAAGAATAGGGGAAGAAGAAATATCAAGAAGAGGAGGAGGAGGAGGAGGAGGAGGAGGAGGAGGAGGAGGAGGAGGAGGGCGATGAATTAAAATGAGACGAGGGAAGACAGAGGAGAGTGACAAGAAGTACAATCTTCAAAACCCTCCACGTGGAAGTATTGTTGCTTTTATTGCTTGCAACAGAGTGGGGTAAGCGCGCGCGTGCACACACACACACACACACACACACACACACACACACACACACGTACACACACACACAAACACACACACAGGTCAACGATTTTTAGCTCAAGTATAACAGAATTCTACATTATTTTTTCTCTACTTTTAGTACTTTACGTATTAGTTAAAGAGAGAGAGAGAGAGAGAGAGAGAGAGAGAGAGAGAGAGAGAGAGAGAGAGAGAGAGAGAGAGAGAGAGAGAGAGAGAGAGAGAGAGAGAGAGCATGTACGTCTGAAACACACACACACACACACACACACACACACACACACACACACACACACACACATACATACATACATACATACACACACACACACACACACACACACACACACACACACACACACACACACACACACACACACGAATCATTAGCTTAACATAATCATAAAGCAAAAACAACATTTAATCGCAATCACAAAATAAAAATAAAAATTTTAGAGTTGAACAACGACGAAAACATAAGGAAAAATAATCAATTCAACCTTTGCATCTGGAAAAAAAAATAAATAAATAATCTTCACAAGATTTATAAAGTACAAATATTTCTTATGTGACAAAGCAAGATTAAATGTGCAGGAGAAGAAAAATAGCAAGAGAAAGAGGAAGAAATTGGTTCTCATATAGAGTGGTAGACGAGTGGAATGGACTCAGTAATCATGTTGTTAGTGCTGGGACATTAGGGAGCTTTAAGGGAAGATTAGACGGGTTTATGGATGGGGATAATAGGTGGAAATAGGTAGGTATATTTCATACAGGGACTGGTCACTTCCTGCAGCTTCCCTTATTTCTCATGTTCTATGTTTGTAACTGACAAAAAAAAAAAAAAAAAAAAACGGAGACTTTGATGTTGAACAGAAAATAGTATCATTAAAAAATACATATATCGTTGTGGTAAACACACGATGCTTCTTGAAAATCAGTGTTTTGATTATAACTTTTACTTTCTTTTTTTTTTTTTTTTTTTGAGGGGGAATGCAATTATTTGTACTTACAGATTATTCACATTTTTTTTACTTGACTTGTTTTAGTTTTATCCTCAAATCCAAATTCCCCTTTACGGTATTAGTGAAAACACATCACTGCCAGACTCACAGTGCCTCTGGAAATGAAGGTTTTCGCATGTAACTTTTCATGGATTTGGAGTTTTTGGAATATTATTATTTTCACCTATAGATTGTCCATGATTTCCTTTTTTCCAGCATGTTTCTTTGCCTTTGTGTGTGTTAAAGACCTTCCCCTGCCTCGATACGTAACCTGAACAAAAACATACTGGAATACTGTATTCCTGTATTAACCCAAGTGTCTAAGCGTCTCTCCCTCTCCCTCTCTCTCTCTCTCTCTCTCTCTCTCTCTCTCTCTCTCTCTCTCTCTCTCTGCGTATAGGTAAGCTACAATACTCCCCGCGTAAATAGAGCAATACTTTATTCTTGTATTAACATTATTTATGTATCAGCCTAAGTTTATAAGCGTGTCTTTCTATATACTTAAGACGTCTTCCCGCCTCGACGCTCCTGCACTCCATTGGTAAAAACTGCAACAATCCTCGTGTACATATTGCACTGCTTTAGTCTTGTATTAAGTGCCTAAGCATCAGTTTTCTTGTCTCTCTCTATACACTTAAGACCTTTTCCTACCTCGACACTGCCACACTTCCGTGCATCATGCCGCCCTGGCCAGGATAAACACCACAGTGTTTATGCGAGTGTTTCCTTGTCTCTCTCTACACCAGTGGTTCTTAACCTTGTTGGAGGTACTGAATGCCGCAAACTGCATACGTGGATTCACCGAACCCTTCGTAATTGGAAAAATAAAATGGTGTTCGATCGATCCCAGGTTGAGAACCTCTGCTCTACACACTTTAGCCTTTTTCCCGCTTTGACGCTGCCGCACCCTGCTGCATCACGCCGCCTTAACCAGGAAACACTCCTGTCGCGGCGGTTTTGCGTCTCCTTCACAACAACAACAACAACAACAACAACAACAACAACAACAACAACAACAACAACAACAACAACAACAACAACAACAACAACAACAACAACAACAACAACAACAACAACAACAACAACAACAACAACAACAACAACAACAACAACAACAACAACAACAACAACAACAACAACAACAACAACAACAACAACAACAACAACAACAACAACAACAACAACAACAACAACAACAACAACAACAACAACAACAACAACAACAACAACAACAACAACAACAACAACAACAACAACAACAACAACAACAACAACAACAACAACAACAACAACAACAACAACAACAACAACAACAACAACAACAACAACTACTACTACTACTACTACTACTACTACTACTACTACTACTACTACTACTACTACTACTACTACTACTACTACTACTACTACTACTACTACTACTACTACTACTACTACTACAGAGGCAGAGAATAGAATCAGTTTAATAAAAAAAATTGCATGATGTATTACGTCCCATGAAAGAAATTAACTTTCTTCATTATTCAGCTATTTGTTTACCTCACTGTAATAAGAAATTGATGAGCTTATTACTGAAAACATCAACCGGATTCAAATTATGTTTGTGTCTACTATGATAAAAAAAAAAAAAGTTAAAATCTGATGATCCAAATTATTCCATTTAAATTCTGACAGCCCTCCCTGATAGAAGTAGTAGTAGTAGTAATAGTAGTAGTAGTAGTAGTAGTAGTAGTAGTAGTAGTAGTAGTAGTAGTAGTAGTAGTAGTTGTTGTTGTTGTTGTTTTGTTGTTGTTGTTGTTGTATTTTCCAATCTCATCCCGGCTGCTAACTCCACACAAGTTATCCACCTTTTTATGGAGCTTCACATATGAAAAGCTTAAAAGTATTTCGTCTCTTGAAATTTATGTGACTATCTTTAACCTCTCTCT
Organism: Scylla paramamosain; assembly: GCF_035594125.1. Taxonomy (NCBI): domain Eukaryota; kingdom Metazoa; phylum Arthropoda; class Malacostraca; order Decapoda; family Portunidae; genus Scylla; species Scylla paramamosain. Next base: position 177,386 of record NW_026973790.1, on the reverse strand, counting down.
CTCTCTCTCTCTCTCTCTCTCTCTCTCTCTCTCTCTCTCTCTCTCTCTCTCTCTCTCTCTCTCTCTTGCCGTAGGCTACATACTTCTTACATTAAAAAAATAATGAACAGTAGTAGTAGTAGTACGTAGTAATAATAGTAGGAGCCATAGTAGTTATAATAGTAGTAATTATAATGATAATGATGATGATAATAATGATGGTGATGATAATAATAATAATAATAATAATAATAATAATAATAATAATAATAATAATAATAATAATAATAATAATAATAACTATAACAATAAACAATAATAATAGTATCCCGTTGAAAGATTGCAACAAAAGTTCTGGTCTATTACAGGAAATAAAATACCATGATAAATTTAAAGCTGGAATGATGCACCGCCGGCATTTGTTGTAATAATGGACGCCTTGCCTGCACGAGATACATAATGGATTGGCTTGACATCATTAATAACAGACGAAATAGGGTGCAAATTTGTAGACAAGCACATAATGGAGTACTAGTGTTAGTTCGTAAATGAATTTGGCTGTCTGTGGAGAAGATGGAAATTAAAGATGACTATTCAACCCCGTTATTTCTCAGATCTCTTTTGGTAACATTCATATCATTATGTAAAATTAATATAGTTTGCATGTAATACAGACAGAATAAAGGGAGCATAAAAGATTAATCATGTATATTCTAAGCCACAAAACTACCTAGCACACACTAGTAGAAAAGTATGTGAAAAGTTGCCAGGGAATATGGGAAAATTATGTGTAGTAATGGAAGGGTTAAAATTAGAATACCGGTGCTGTAAAAGATGGAAGTGAAGTGGATCATTTTTGAGTCACCATATAGAGTAAAATTTCGCGGCTCAGAGGGAAGTGAAATAAGGCTGAATGAACGAGAAATCAAAGAGCTACAGTCTCCCCCATATCCACGTTCATCACTTACCGTTGCCATTGTGAGTCGACCGCTGTGAACCGGCTCCTCCACTCGTATCCAAAACAGATCCCGCCAATCCCTCCATCACCCGCTCTCTCGTACTGTCTGTGTGTGCCGGATACGAGTCGAATCAGACGGGGCGGTTCACAGGAGGCGAGTCACATAATGGGTTAACGAAAGTGGAGAGTACTGTGCTTTCAACGGTCATCAGTCAAGGAACCCGCCTCACTCTGCCAGTGTTTAGTATTAACCTTAGCCGCAAGTCCTTTGATCCGGTGAGTCTTCCAGTTGTCAGATTTTGTGGGGAGATTGTCAGCAGACTTTATACTCGGAGAAGACGTAATACACAATGCTAGTGAGTGCAGAGGGTTATTTGACTGCCGAGCGCGACTGTACATGAAATAAGTGTCTTGGTATTACAGTCCATCCTCCTCCGACGCGATCATTTTCTTCTGCGTCGCGTTACAGAAATAATATCGCGTTAAAAGGACTCATTAACCTTTATTTCCTCCTGCGCCCCCACCTGAAGTCCCCTTTTTGAGCACATTATTCGTAAAATTTGTCACTAAAAATACAAAAAAGCTAGACAAAAATCGCGTTACAGAAATTAGCATTAGAGAGAAGCTTGGAAGGCGAGGCGAGGGAGAAAAGCAGATGAATCTCTAGGACACAAGATGAAAGACCGGACAGTAAGACATAGTACCAACACTCACACATGTAAAGGCGACGCGTGTTGGAACAGAAGACAAAAGGCAAGGATCGGACCAGCTGAGATGAATTGCCTGAATAATGTTTGTGGTGCGCGAAAAATGAATAGTGAAAACATGCAACGTACCTGCAACAAATTCGAGAAATCATGCAGAGACGAGGGAATGGAATTAGTTGTTGAGGCGGCCAGACGCACCAGCATAAAGGAAGGAATGGCAGGAAGTGAGATAACTGAGGGAATATGTACGAATATGTATACGAGAACAGTATGGTAGATGTGATGGGTGCAAGAGGGCGACCTGCAGTGTTAAGGGAGATTAGAATGCTAGAATATGTAAACTAAAGGGATGAGAAGGGCATGAGAGGATCAGAGCACGCAAGGAGGGAATGCAAGGACAAGGATATAGAGACATGAGCCGCGGCTGGCCTTAGTAACAAGCATTATAAGGGAGAGAAAGAGAGAGAGAGAGAGAGAGAGAGAGAGAGAGAGAGAGAGAGAGAGAGAGAGAGAGAGAGAGAGAGAGAGAGAGAGAGAGAGCAGGTTTCAAGACAATTATCTTTCAATTTTCAATGATTCTCTTGACATCTCTTTAGGGACTGGCACCTCAGTGGGATTTTTTATCTTATTTTTTTTTTGTTTCCCTTGGCCAGTGACCCTCTTACATGAAAAAAAAATAAAATAAATAGATAAATAAATAAAGTTGTGTCGTGGCCCACCTCAGACACGCCTTACAATCTAGAAGTGACGTCAGCAGTTAGGTGGCGAGCTGTAGTTACAATCAAATTACCACTAATTACATGAACTCATTCCATTTATCATTGTTTATCACTTCTTTCCCTTGGTGTTGATTGCATTATTGTTGCTTTTAAGTTTTATGTTATGTCATACTAGTAATTACATTATATTATACTGCTAATTACACTAACTCGCTCCATTTAGTATTAACGATTACATCTTTGTTTTTGGCGTTAATTAAAGTATCGTTGCTGTAAAAGCTTTGAATTATACTACTGATTACGTTATATTATTCTACTAATTAGACTAAATTATTCCATTAAATACCGTATACTACTGATTATGTCATATTGTTCTACTAATTAGACTAAATTATTTCATTAAATACCGTCCTTTACTTCTTTCTTTTTGGGATTGATCAAGTTATTATTGCTTCTAAGTATTTTCAAACGTGACAGAACGCCTTCACTACAAAAGCACTATAGAATGTACGTAGTGAAGATACAGACACGTGGCAACAGTATAGCAGTGCTCGGATTAGCCCTTGAGCTGCTAATGACGCTAACTTTTACTTAAGCACCCATAAACAATTGTAACTCGCAAAAATATATATACAGGCACTTAGAGATCAACTACTTTCTCTCTCTCTCTCTCTCTCTCTCTCTCTCTCTCTCTCTCTCTCTCTCTCTCTCTCTCTCATTTCCTGGCAGTGGTATCTTTCAAAATGGCTACTCTATCTATACATGCAACAGAATATTTCATTACGTCTAAGGGGAAGCCGGGGCAGTGTATCAGTAGTCGGCTTACAGACTGGGCGAGGCTTGCGTACTGTGGCGCGTTCAGGTGTGGCTGGCAGACCGCTGTGTGGTGACGAGGCGGTGGCGGTGGTGGTGATAGTGAAGTTTTCAATGATTCACCTGGTGTGTTTTGGACATAAAACTACAATTGCACCATTGAATTCTTTAGTAGTAGTAGGAGTAGCAGTAGTAGCAGTAGTGACGATAATAATAGTGAAAATAAAAGTAACATCAGCAGAAGCAAATATACTTCTTACTGTTGTTTCCAGTATTTGAATTATCAGGAGTGGAGGAGGAACAAGAGATGAAGCAAGTGAACCGAGAATAGGAGGAGGAGGAGGAGGAAGAGGAGGAGGAGGAGGAGGAGGAGGAAGGAGGAGGAGGAGGAGGAGGAGGAAAGCATATGTCCATTGGGTATTAGTTAATCTGGGAAAGCAAGGCAGGGGATTTGGGTTCTTGGGGAGGAGGAGGAGGAGGAAGGGATAGAGGAAGAATGATGTCAAGTGAAAAGAAAAAGAAAGGGGAGATAGAAAAACGAAGTTAATTACTGTAAAAGGGAGGAAATTGTGATAAAGTACGGTAAGAGAGAGAGAGAGAGAGAGAGAGAGAGAGAGAGAGAGAGAGAGAGAGAGAGAGATTATTATTATTATTATTATTAAACATAACGGAGAAGGCAGAGTGGGACGAGCGCAAGCGCTATAAGTTGCCAGATGACAACCCCCACCCACCTTGACCGTAGAAAGAAGAAAGGAAAAGCAATTAGCACAATAGTAGGATGAAATCAGAGCAGGAGGAGAAAATAGGTTAAACAATTATAAAGAACGCCTCAACGAACTGAGAATTATTAAAACTCACAAAAAAATTCAACAAAAAAAAATCAACAATTCTGACATTTAATATATGTCAGACAACACGAGTAAATGTAGTATAACTACTTAAAACTTGATGGTATAAAATCACAGGAGAGAGAGAGAGAGAGAGAGAGAGAGAGAGAGAGAGAGAGAGAGAGAGAGAGAGAGAGAGAGAGATATTTACTCAACCTACGTAAACTCTCTCTCTCTCTCTCTCTCTCTCTCTCTCTCTCTCTCTCTCTCTCTCTCTCTCTCTCTCTCTCTCTCTCGCGTGATAGTACGAGAGAAGCTAAATTTACTTTCTCCTCCTGTGATTAACTAGAGAGAGAGAGAGAGAGAGAGAGAGAGAGAGAGAGAGAGAGAGAGAGAGAGAGAGAGAGAGAGAGATATTAGTTATTAAGTTTTATAGTCCAAAAATAGGATTGGTCTCTCTCTCTCTCTCTCTCTCTCTCTCTCTCTCTCTCTCTCTCTCTCTCTCTCTCTCTCTCTCTTCACTCAGGTCCTCTTAACCTACTTCCACTCTACTGACCCTTCCTTTCCTCCTCCTCCTCCTCCTCCTCCTCCTCCTCCTCGTCCATTCTTATTCTTCTTGCAACTTTGTTTTTTTCCTCTTTTTTTTTTTGTATTTTTTAACGCATTGTACTTTCAATCCCTCTCTCTCTCTCTCTCTCTCTCTCTCTCTCTCTCTCTCTCTCTCTCTCTCTCTCTCTCTCTCTCTCTCTCTCTCTCGCTTCTTTTGTATTTCTTCTTTCCTTCTATACCTTTTTTTCTTTCCTGTCATATTATTCCTTTCCTTATATCCTTTCTTTTGTGTTTTGCTTCCTATTTCGCTCTTCCTCTCTTCATTTTCTTATTCTTTCTATCTCCTTCCTGCTCTTTCTTTTTTTCGTCTACTTCATTTTTCCTCCTCCTTCAATCTGGTCTGTTTTTTTTTCTTTCGATTTTCACTTTCTCCTTCCGTTTCTTTCTCTTTTTTCTTTCGTTTTTTTTCGTTTTCCATCCATCATCAAGTTTCTGTCTCCCTCTCTTGCTTTTTCTGTCCATGTTTTACCTTTTCTTATATAGTATCTCTCTTTTCTCCCCCACTAATATTTTTTCCTCATGTACTTTTTTTTTATTTTATATTTATTTTATTCTCTTCATTTTTTCTTTATTTGTCTTTTACTTTTTTCTTTGGTTACTCTTCCTCATTCTCATTCGTTACTTTTTTTTATTTTATATTTATTTTATTCTCTTCATTTTTTCTTTATTTGTCTTTTACTTTTTTCTTTGGTTACTCTTCCTCATTCTCATTCGTTACTTTCTTTTCCTTTTCTATCTTCCTTTCGCCCTCTGTCACATTCCTTTTATTCTACCCTGTCGTTAATTCCTCCTCCTCCTCCTCCTCCTTGAAGCCACTGAGTTAGTTTCTCATCTTTGTAAATTACTGGTTTGGAAATTTGTTTGAACAGACCTCAGATGCTTGAGCCAGGATAGGGTATGGGAGAGGGGAGAGAAGCAGGAGGGAGGAAGGGAAGGAGGAAAGAGAAGGAGGGGAGGAAGAAGTGAGGAATGAATAGTGGGAAAGAGGGAGGAATGTTTGTAAGAGTAAAGCTTCTCTCTCTCTCTCTCTCTCTCTCTCTCTCTCTCTCTCTCTCTCTCTCTCTCTCTCTCTCTCTCTCTCTCTCTCTCTATTGGAAGGAAAACACACATAAATCATTGATCTCCTCGCCTCACTTATCTCCTTCCTCGTTACTTTCCAGCCAATCCGTGATAATAGAGACACTAATGGACGGATCACCTGGAGACAACACCGGGAAAATAAAGTAAGAAATAAAGACAAGAACAAGAGATGCAACTTCATAGCGGTGTATATGCGTAGTATTTATTGATTTCTTTTTCTATGTAGGAGGGACACCGGCCAAGGGCAATAGAGATCCAATAAAAGAAAAAAAAATAAAGGGCCTATTGAGATGCCGCTCCCCGAATAGGGTTCAAAGGGGTAATAATGATTTTTTTTTTAGTATCGTAAAGTTTGCGTGTTCTCTCTCTCTCTCTCTCTCTCTCTCTCTCTCTCTCTCTCTCTCTCTCTCTCTCTCTCTCTCTCTCTCTCTCTCGTCTCAAAATTTGTGGTGTAAGTTATCATGATCTACTGTTGTGATTCTGGGAAGTTCGAAGGGGGATGGTAATGGAGGTGGTAGTAGTAGTAGAAGTTGTTGTTGTTGTTGTTGTTGTTGTTGCTGTTGGTGGTGGTGGTGGTGGTAGTGGTGGTGGTGATGTCGTAAGTAGTAGTCGCCGTAGAAAAGAAACAGTAGCAGGAACAGTAGCAGTACTGGTAACAGCAGCAGCAGCAACAGCAGCAGCAGTACCAGTAGTAGTAGTAGTAGTAGTAGTAGTAGTAGTAGTAGTAGTAGTAGTAGTAATAGAATTTTAGCAGTAATAGTAGCAGTAGTAGTAGTAGTAGTAATGATAGCAACGATAGCAATAATAATAATAATAATAACAATAATAATAGTAATAATAATGATAATAGTAATAATAATAATAATAATAATAATAATATAATAATAATAATAATAATAATGATAATAATAACTGGTGGTGGTAGTGGTGGTGGTGGTGGTGGTTGTAATCTTACAGGAGAAAGAGTGACGTGTGATATCTCTTTACACGCCCACACCCCGCCCACCCCAAAGGTTTTAATCCAGCACCGCCAACACAAACACAACACAACACAACACTACACGCCACTAACGAGAGAGAGAGAGAGAGAGAGAGAGAGAGAGAGAGAGAGAGAGAGAGAGAGAGAGAGAGAGAGAGAGAGAGAGAGAGAGACCGGGGAAGGTATGCAAACCCAGTGCAAAGCGAGGCGGGAATTAGTGCGGCGAGAGGGACAGACGGAAGGATCACACTTACCTGATCTAAATGACAAGGGGAAAAAAAGAAAAGAAAAGTCATCAGTTTCTCGTGGCGTGTTGTGAATGGCGTCTGTTGGTGGGAGTCAAAATAAACGTCACGCTGGTTGGAAGTTTGCTCGTTGGAAAGGTTCGCATCCTCGTACCTTTTTCAATCATATCCCGTCTACTCTTGACAGAATTCATTGGGAAGTTTTGAGGTCTGGGGGTGTTTTATGATTACAGTGTTAGCTTAGCAAGGATTATGTACCGCCAGTGGAAGAAAACATCAAAGGGAGTCTCAGTAATCATCTGTGCGGTGTGTAGGAAGAGCTTTGACATGAGGACGAAGCTTTTCAAAACGCGCCAAGCTTTATAAATCACTGCTCCTTTATCGTCGTATCTGCCTCCCCGCCCGGTGACCCCCACGAGTGATATCCGATTACATACATCTTTTTTAAATTGAAAGTGTAATGAAATACAGCGATAAAGGATAAGACAGTAATAGGCTTTTTTGTAAATTATTGACATTTTATAATTACTTTCTATATTCTGTGTATATATATTTTTCTTTTTTTTTCATAGTGTTTGGTTATTTGGATTCATGGAGGCAGGTTATGTATAGTTGACAATTGAAAAAACATAATCCCCGCCTGGAGCTTTTAGAGGAACATTAGGGAAAGAGGATTGCAAGCAAGCAGGATCAGTAGTGCCAGCCTTCACCACGCTCGCCTCCTCGTCCTCGTGAAAGACGCAGCGGGAAAACTGACAGGAGTGGAGGCTGGAGGAATATACACTCTGGCCCGCTTTTGGCACGCTTTGCTCTCTCACCACGACTATTTTCAAAGGCCACAGAGATGATTAGCCGGGTTCTTAAGTGTTTCTCTTGCTAATAGGGTAGAAATCTTGTTAATATATCACTAGAATTGTAAAAACACCCTTAAAAACCAGTGTGATTTCAACTAGAGCCTTTTGAATGTAGTGGAGGTGCGGTGAAGAACGTTTCAGATTCCTTTGTATTGACAGGAAGTACAGCTTAGGGATGAGCGTACGTGGGAAACCATTTTTTTCCTAGAGACTGTGGGAGGAAGCTGAGAATGGGAGGGGCCTTGAAAATAGGGATAAAAATAGTGGAAGGAAACTATAGCCAACAGTAGAGTATGTAGTTAATGAGTGGACGCTGCTGTGACGAACAAGTGGTAGCTGACGTGTCCTCCATTGTGGTGTGTGGACAGTGGTTCAGTAAATCTCACAGGAAAGATGAACTCGCATGAAAAGTTTGAAATAAATAAGAAATTGTGAAAGGCTAAAGAAAGGAAGTGTAATTCAGAAGCACGTAATTTCACTGAGCCTCACTCACACTCTTGTCATCAACTCTGTCACGGTAATTTTGTGGACACAGTAACGCTGCTGCTGACTTGCCTTCGTTCCCTGGTGAGTGTCCGTTTTCACATCTTGACCTGGAACGTGCAGCAAACCGATGTTGTTTATAAGGTACTAGTTCATTCGCATAGGAATAATCTTTTTTCTTGCAATTAAATTATAGTCTTTTGATAGAAATATGACGTGAATATGACGTATTACAGAACAAGACGAACAGGCACCCACGACATCACTCGGCAGTGTTCCCACGCTGACGTGTCCTCAGGCGGGAAAATTACAGTGAAAGACTATGTAATACAGAGTAGTGAAAGAACGACGTGTGTATTCCAGGTCCCAGTAAGAACATGCTGGAGGGCGACACGTAAAATTATGTAAATGAAAACGATTGGAAAACTTAATGCTGTTGAGTGAAATTAAAGAGAAAATATCTTTAGTATTGAGAGATGTATACAGTTATGTTTGTCGGAGAAATTCTGGAACGTTATAATTATCTACCATGCGCTCTTAGCTTTGGTTTACTTGTTGTTAAATACAGCACGGTGGATTGTGTGTGTTCCTGGTGGCGCGAGGCGTGGCGTGTCCAGTGGTGAGACCTGAGCTGTGTGTGTGTGTGTGTGTGTGTGTGTGTGTGTGTGTGTGTGTGTGTGTGTGTGCTAAAAAAAAAAGTATTTCATTGACTTTTTATTTATTTGTTTTTATTTTATTTTATTTGTTTATTTATTTATTTTTGTTTATTTATTTATTGCATTTATTTATCTATTTTATTTTTTTTTGCCAATATTAAACAGAATCCGAGGTAGCTCTTAAGTTGTGCAAAGAAGGAAATGGTTTCTTTTCATCACGCAGACTTGTACCAAATGTCAGTACTAAACAACTTTCCACTGTCGGACACACACACACACACACACACACACACACACACACACACACACACACACACACACACACACACACACACACACCACACCACACACACACACACACCTACAGGGACTGAAATAGATCCCATATCAAACAAACTTGAAGACGTATATTAAGACTGACTTCCACAATATGTCTTTCAACGCAGAAGGATGCTGAGAGAGAGAGAGAGAGAGAGAGAGAGAGAGAGAGAGAGAAAGGCCGCGATGTGCCTGGCTGGAAAATAACAAAAGAACAAGGCCAGGTCTCTCTCTCTCTCTCTCTCTCTCTCTCTCTCTCTCTCTCTCTCTCTCTCTCTCTCTCTCTATCGGCTGCAAATGCGGGGAGCGTACTATTGCATGAAAAGTGAAAAAAGGAGATTCAGGTGCTAGAAAAAAAAAAAGGGCGGAAACAAGCGCCACGCACACACACCACACACACACACACACACACACACACACACACACACACACAGAGAGAGAGAGGAGAGAGAGAGAGAGAGGAGAGAGAGAGAGAGAGGAGAGAGAGAGAGAGAGAGAGAGAGAGAGAGAGAATGCCAGCTCAGTGTCCTCGCCATGGTAACCTCAGGTCGCTCCCATGTTGCTTTAAGGCTGCTATTAAATTTGAACGTAATTAAACACCTACCAATATCAGCTTTAAATTTAAATACCCAATGCATTGCAGGCGAGTACACAACACTCAGGTTTGGAAACGTAGGTGAGTTTAAGAACACGAGAAAGTAAGGGAAGCTGCAAGAAGCCATCAGGCCTACACGTGGCAGTACATGTAGGAAATATGCCTGTACCTTTTTTCCATCTACCATCCCCCATCAGTAAGTTTCTCTAATATTCTTTTAAAGCTCCTCTCTCTCTCTCATCTCTCTCTCTCTCTCTCTCTCTCTCTCTCTCTCTCTCTCTCTCTCTCTCTCTCACCACTTAAGCTTGGAATTGATAGTAAAAGGAAGCAGCGGTGTGTAAGTCATCTACTCTCTCTCTCTCTCCTCATCTCGTCAGCTCTCTCTCTCTCCTCTCTCTCCCTCTCTCTCTCTCCTCTCTCTCTCTCTCTCCTCTCTCTCTCTCTCCTCTCTCTCTCCTCTATCTCTATCTCTCATCCTCTTTATATCAACACATTCAGTATATCGTAAGGACCAAACTGTCTGCTGCTGTTGGTTTCATCCTTTGTTTTCTTTTGTTTCATTCTTTGTGTTCCTTTGTGTTGCTCTGCCCACAAGTTCCTACGCACCGCACATTAACCCCCTGGTGCACTAATTACGTAACCCAGTGTAGCCCTCAGCGTAGGCCTACTGCTGCCGTGCCTAAGTAAGCAGGTTACCTAACGCCTTTAGTACCCACGCCTTGATTACCTGTACTCTAAGGCGACTTGTAAACTACCACTGCACCCTCCTCTCTCTCTCTCTCTCTCTCTCTCCTCTCCCTCTCTCTCTCTCTCTCTCTCTCTCTCTCTCTCTCTCTCTCTCTCTCTCTCCTCTCTCTCTCTCTCATGGTAAAGAGGAAGGGAAGGAGTTGAAGGCAAGGGAAGGACGGAGGAAAAGGGAGAGAAAAGGAGGGACGGAGAGTAGAGGGAGTAGGATAAAGGGTGCCTATTAAGAGCTTACACTTACAACTAACATAACACACACACACACACACACACACACACACGCGCGCGCGCGCGCGCTTCTCGAGATGGTATCCAAACCACTCCGTTCACAAAATGTCTTTCGATTCGTATGTATAGACTACAAGCTTCATGAAGGCACCATGGGGATCCGCACACACTAATATAATGTTCACTAACGCATCCACTCACCCACTCAACAATATCCACCCACTGACATCCATCCATCCACCCACAGCCAGATCCCCATCCTTCTGTTCATCGACTCACACACCCACCCACGAGATACTTATTGATACAGTTTGACTTGTGGATGAGTGGATGAGTGAATCATTGTGTGGATGGATAGATGGATGGGTGAGTGGATGCGTGGATGGGTGGGTGGGTGAGTTGGTGTGTGGATGGATATTTGGCTGGGTGGATACATGAGTGAGTAAATGGGTGTGTGGATAAGTAGATGCACTGATGTGTGGATAAATGAATGGGTGGATGGACTGATATGTGGATGGAAGGGTGAGTAGCTAGGGTGACTGATAGATGGAAGGATGGATGAATGTGCTGTAGGTAGGCGTGTGGATAGATGTGTGGTGAGTGGGTCAGTAGGTGGATGAGAAGCTGAATGGTTGTATGGATAAGTGGGTGGGTGGATGAGTGGACTGTGTTGGTGGGTGGGTAGACGAATGGATGGATCGATGGGAGTCAGTGGGGGGAGGCATATATGACCTAGGTACCATCCGCCCCAGTACCAAGTGACTAGCTCCCAAAAATGGTTGTGCGATAATGCTGGCAGACTAAACTGTTATGATTACCTCCAGTACGAGAAGTGTTGTCTGTGAAGCTAAGCAAGGCACCGCGAGAACAAGATGTCATGTGTCTATAAATACTTAACAGAAAAATATTTATCAATGGAAGTAAACAACAGGGGTGACGGAAGCAAAATTCTCAGTATCAGTAATTACAATAGGACCAGGAATGATAGGTTCAAGGCTTGAAAAAGTTAGATTTAAAAAGAGATAGAAAGGAATTGGTTCTCGCGTACAGTGGTAGATGAATGGAATAGACTCAGTAATCAGGTTGTTAGTGCTCTGTCAGAAGCTTTAGAAAAGTGTAGATATATTTAGGAATAAGGACAACAGAAAGAGGATAATGTAATAAAAATATATAATAGATGATAATATGATATGATAGTAATAATATAATGAGAGATAATAGGAAGAAATAGGTAGGTATGTTTCATACAGGGACTGCCACGTGTAGGCCTGATGGCTTCTTGCAGGTTCCTCAATTTTCTTATATTATGTTCTTAAATTTGAGTAATTTATTAGCTTTTAATACAGTGCTTGTAGAATCATACACATCTTATAATGTTATTTTTGTACCACAGTTTGTTTAAGAAAGACGACACGTACAGCCACAGACAGACACACAACACGTGAGGTGGGGATCACACACAGTATAATGTGTGGTCATTAGTGCTTCAATAGAAAGCTGGTGACGAATGCTGCACAACACACCACACACTCTGGGCAAACCTCACCTCTCTGTTTCTGTATGGTAACCAGAATTTAAGTTTTCATCTTTACGAATGCCTAAGAGTGATAATAATAATAATAATAATAATAATAATAATAATAATAATGATAATATTTGTTATTATTATTATTATTATTATTATTATTATTATTATTATTATTGTTATTATTATTATGAGTAGTAGTAGTAGTTGTAGAAGTAGTAGTAGTAGTAGTAGTAGTAGTAATAATAATAATAATAATAATAATAATAATAATAATAATAATAATAATAATAATAATAATAATAATAATAATAGTAAAATAGTTGTGAATGGCTGATGCAATGGCACGCAAGTTTCTTATTGGTCGTAGGCCGGTCACTGAGTTGCCAGCGGGGGATTACCTCCTGCGCCCTAAGACACTGATTGCACTGCACGTGGTTCCCTGCCTGTGAAGCCTGAAGACCGTGCTCTGTAAGGAGGCAACACTGCCGAGAGCCGTCACAGCTTGGAGTTGGTGAAAAGCACTTCAGGCAAACTGCCACCGTCAGGCCAAGTACTGCCTGGGGGGTACCTTCAGCCAAAACATCAGACTACAGGATTAAACATGAACGGTCAACGGAACTTTGAGAAATACATCCGTGGCGTGTTGTGTCGTGGAGAATGGCGACATTCTCCGCGGCCCCCCACGCAAGGTGAAGGTGTCCCTGCATCACCTTGACGCCCCAGCGCCTCGGCTGGTGCTGCTGCTGCTGGCCACGCACACCGAGCTGCGACAAGGTGGCCAAGTTTAAATTCAACAAGCAGAAGAGCGAGGCCAGTCTCCAGAAGTACACGTCGCTGGAGACGGCCATGTACATGAACGGCATGGTGTTCCAGGAGTACTGGAAGCCAGGCAAAGCGGCGGTGAAGGTGTCAGTCACGCAGCGGCGAGGAAAGAAGCTAGTCCTCTTCGCCCGCCTGACAACCTTCCTGGACAAGATGCGGGACAGAGAAGCGGAGCAATTCGTCCTCTACGTTACGGAATCAGGATTTCGGATCATTACGAAGGACAAGACGGCATCAGGAGGCGAGGAGAAGCGCGCTCCTCAGAAAAAGACCAGACACGCGTCACGACAGAAAGGAGAGTGCGATAAACGCGAACATTACGAAAAGAAGGAAAAGATCGACTACATGACCTCTTTGTTAACCAGCTTTAAGGAGAAAAAAGAAGAGCCCGCCCAAATCTTAACACGTCCAGAGGTCGTGAAGTTACCGCCAGTAATCCCGATGCTTGCAGTTCAAACCAACAACTTGACGGCAAGTCGCTGCTCTCCATTCCACAAAGAGGCTCCTGCTGCACGGGAACAGCACGCCACCGCATCTCGTCCCGCCCTTCGGGAATTGCAGCCGTCAATGAATCGTAACGAACAGCAAAGCACTGCATCTTGTTCCGTCCTTCGCGAAGCTCAGCCGTCCAAGAACCGTGAAGAATTAGACAAGAAAGTACAGATGGTTCAGGTTCAGGGAAAAGACGAGCGAGCCATTGAGAGCGAGAAGGAAAAATCCTGTCGAAGGAAAGGAGACTGCGGCTTGGGAGGGAAAAGATGAAAAGGAGGAGACGAACACTGTCGATGTGGAAAACGCCGCTTCTGAAACAGAAAGCAGAGATAAGGAGGAGAAAGACAATACTGAAAAACAAGATGGGAAGAAGGAAGACGACCAAGGAATAATGAGTGAAGTACAGTTAGTTCAGGAAGGAGAGGAGGATGAATTTAAAAGTCATGAAAAGAATACAGGTGAAGAAGAGGAAGCCCCAGCTTGGGAAGACTATGGTGAAGATGAGACAGAAAAAGTGGAGACGGACACTGGTGATGTGGAAGGCATCCCTGCAGAGAAGAACACAGACGAAGAAGAGAAACACGCTGATAGAGGAGATATTACAAAGAAGGAAAAGGAACCAGGAACAATGAGTGACATGCAGCTGGTTCAGAAAGGAGACGATGAAGATCCTAAAGGAGAGGAAGAGAGTCCACGTGAAGGAAAGGAAACTGAAGCTTGGGAAGACTATAATGAGCAGGAGACTGGAAAGAAGGAGATGGACGCTGAAGAATTGAGCAGCGTCCCTCCAGAGAAAGAGTGTACTGATGATTGGGAAGACTATGATGAGCGTGACACTGGAAAGCAGGAGACGGACACTGAAGAGGTGAACTGTGTCCCTCCGGAGAAAGAGTGTACTGATGATTGGGAAGACTGTGATGAGCATGACATTGGAAAGCAGGAGACGGACACTGAAGAGGTGAACTGTGTCCCTCCAGAGAAAGAGAACACTGAAGACTGGGAAGACTGTGATGAGTATGACATTGGAAAGGAGGAGACGGACGCTGACGAGATGAACAGCGTCCCTCCAGGGAAAGAAGCATGGGAAGACTATAATGAGCATGACTTTGGAAAGGAGATGGACGCTGAGGAGGTGAACAGCGTTCCTCCAGAGAAAGAGAATACTGAAGATTGGGAAGACTATGATGAGCATGACACTGGAAAGGAGGAGACGGACGCTGACGAGGTGAACAGCGTCCCTCCAAAGAAAGAAGCATGGGAAGACTATGATGAGCATGACATTGGAAAGGAGGAGACGGACGCTGACGAGGTGAACAGCGTCCCTCCAGAGAAAGAGAATACTGAAGATTGGGAAGACTATGATGAGCATGACTCTGGAAAAGAGGAGACGGGACGCTGACGAGGTGAACAGCGTCCCTCCAGAGAAAGACGAGGCAGATCAGGAAGACAAAGAAGATGCTGAGAGGGAATGTGTTTCACTGAAGGTCAAGGAACCAGGAATAATGATTGACACGCAGATGGTTCAGGAAGGAGACTATGAAGACGCTCACAGTGAGGAAAAGAGTCCAGCTGAAGAAGAGACTGCAACGGAAGGTGACCATGAGACTAAAAAGGAGACGGACGCTGAAGAGCCAACACCGGTGAGGAAGATGACGCCGAGAGTGAAGGCAAAGAAGGAAATGGATTTGAGAAAGAAAACATTGCCGTGTAGCCGCAAACGTAACGTGCTCTCCCTGAAAAGAAACAGAAAAGCGTCAGGAGAGAAGAAAAAGCGCTACAAGAGGATAAATGTGAAATCAGTCCGCAGTAAGATTGACTCTCACCGCAGCGTCCCTGCTGATTACAAACCCGAGGTGGATTTGAGTGTACTGGAATCGCAGCCGCCACCCCCAGGCCCCGCGCGAGTGAGGTGGGCCCGAGAGGTGGCGGCCCTCAGAACGCGGCTGCGTACCCGGAAACAGACTGGTGCGCGGAGCCTTGTTCACGGCTCGCGCGCCCCCTCACCGCCTGAGTCACTCTTACTGAGGACAAACTTCGTGAATGCGACAAAGATAATAACGAAAACAAAATCTTCTATCGATTAACTAAGACGCCTAAACATTGAGTGACTCTCCGCTGAGGATCAGGACTGAGCGATTCTTTCTTTTTTTGAAATTATTTTCTCGATGAAAATTATTTCAAAAAAAGAAAAAAGACAAAGAAAAAGATCCATCTATTAACATCGATTAATTAAGACGCCTAAACATTAAGTGACTCTCCGCTGAGGATCAAGACTGAGCGATTCTTTCTTATTTTAGAATTATTTTCTCGATTGAAAATAATTCCAAAAAAAAAAAAAAAAAAAAAAAAAAGATCCATCTATTAACGAAGAAGTGAGTGAGTGATGCACCACTGAGGAACAAGGTTGTGGGAGAGGAAGCCAGAAAATATGATATGATAATGATATGAAAATATGATGATATTATTAAATGTATTATGACAAATCTATCATTATTATTCTCACGGGACAGACATTTATATTACAGCAGCATAATAGTGTGTGTGTGTGTGTGTGTGTGTGTGTGTGTGTGTGTGTGTGTGTGTATGGAAGCCATCTCCCATGCATACAAATTCAATTTTAATTTTCTTGACCTTATTTACTTTATGTATTATGGGAAGAGGGGTGAAAGGTATGGTCCCACTACTACTGCTGCTACTGTTACTACTACTATTTACTACTACTACTACTACTACTACTACTACTACTACTACAACCATTACCACCACTGCCATTGCTACTGCTACAACTGTTGCTACTACTGCTACTACTAGTACTACTACTACTTTCTCTCTCTCTCTCTCTCTCTCTCTCTCTCTTCCTCTCTCTCTCTCTCCTCTCTCTCTCTCTCTCTCTCTTCTCTCTCCTCTCTCTCTCTCTCCTCCTCTCTCTCTCTCTCCTCTCTCTCGACAAAATCTAGCACGATTTTGAAATATCTTAAAACCAAAAGTGCTAACAAGTAAATGGAAAATAACACAATATAAACAATCGAATCTGAAAAAAAAACAGTAAAAGACTGAGAAAAATAAACATAAGAGGAACAAAAATATAAAAAAGTAAGATTTTTTAAAGATAAACGATTAAAAAATGAGAGAGAGAGGAGAGAGAGAGAGAGAGAGAGGAGAGGAGAGAGAGAGAGAGAGAGAGAGAGAGAGAGAGAGAGTCATAATGAGAATCACGTACCCAGCATTCAAGAAAAAAAGCTAAGGTAAAATGCAAAGGAAGAAGCGCAAGAAGTATAACTGAAAACAAAGGAGCAAGGAGGACAGGTGGGACAGGTGGGGCAGCAAGGAGAAAAACGACAACACTCTGAGAACGGCAGATTGTGCATGACTCAGACTGAAGCACAGGACGACGCGGAAGCAATCGAGGCGCTGTATTTGAGCCGAGAAAGAAAGAAAGAAAGAAGGGAAGAAAGAATACATGGGGAATCATTTTGACAGACACGGAAAAAGGATATGAGAGAGAGAGAGAGAGAGGAGAGAGAGAGAGAGAGAGAGAGAGAGAGAGGAGAGAGAGAGGAGAGGAGAGAGGAGGAGAGAGAGAGAGGAGAGAGAGAGAGAGGAGAGAGAGAGAGGAGAGAGAGTCAGAAACAAAATCTTAACTCTGAAATAATGTAGACAACTGAAAAAAAAAAATATCGCACAATTTGAAACTGACCAATAAAATTCAGGTAAGGAAACTTCAATCCGGTAAGAATGAAGAAGGGAGGAATTTTCTGGCCGAGGAAAAAAAATGCAAGAATGAAAGGAGAGTTACTTTGGTACTGATGAGAGAGAGATGGAAGAAAAAATTGAAGAGAAAGCAACCAATAAACAAAGAGACATCTAACCTAGCATAATGAACTACGAAAGAGAAACGTATAGTCACAGAGAGAGAGAGAGAGAGAGAGAGGAGAGAGAGAGAGGAGAGAGAGAGGAGAGAGAGAGGAGAGAGAGAGAGAGAGAGAGAGAACTAGAGTAGATATTCCGAAAACCTGAGAATGAGAGGTAGGCACAATTTGCCTGGCAGATGCTCGTGTATTTGGAGAGAGGGAGTGAAGCACATCCCTACAGACTGAGCAGCAGCAATCACCCGCCCCATTGAAGCACAAGTGTAAGGAAAGAATGAGCGAATACACAGTGACATCTAGACTGTGAAGGTGGGGAGATCCACACTACACTTGGTGTAGTAAAGTCAGTGTTCAGAGATGATAGGCCAGGTTCTCCAGAGAGCTTCTCTTGTTAATAATGTAGAGAGGTAGTTAATCTGCCACTACAACCATGAAAACACCCTTAAAGACCCGTGGCACTTCAGGACGTTTGGAAGTAGTCAGGACGCTGGCAAGGGTGTTTACGAATATGGTCTTAAAGCTGGTGCACAATTCTGATATAAGAGCATGAGAGCATAAGAAAATAAAGGAAGTTGTAAGGAACTGTGTACAAATAGTATCGTGCATTAAAGTCCATAGTCATTAGATTTCTTTAAGATGTCAGATGAATTCCTGGATGAATATTGCAGGTGGTAAGCTTTATTAAGTGCTCAAGAGCTGCCTTGTGTGGACTGACTGACCTTTTGCAGGCTCCTTACTTTATGTTACGTTGTTAAACCTTTCAAGGGGGCCTTCTCTCTGCCAACTTATTTTTCTCCCTATTATGCAATGATAATATGAACTCATTGATTTCTTATGTTTTCAAGATGCACGATAAGAATATAAGAAATTTAAAATGTTATTTTTCACCGACATGTAACAGAAATTCCATTATGTTAAAATATTTTCTATTTTTGGCGAGAAGCAACGACGCAAACTTTTAATGAAAATAGACATCTGTGTTTTTGTTCTGCCGTACAAACAACAAATTTAGCGTTCCCTGGGTAGAAGCAGAGCAGAGTGCGTCCCTTAACCTTTCTTTGTGCTTTGCCTTCCCGTGAAGTATTTGACTGACGTGCCAGGAGGCAGTGGGGGAGTGCGAGGTTATCCACATCGGAGATATTGATGAAATTAGTCGCAATTATCACACAGCTGCCTGGAACAAAGGCACTGGAAGGGAAAACTGTTGAAACAAAGAAGACAAAACTAAAGTATCTGCATAGTCTGACAAATTATATCAATTTATTTTTTTTTGAGACAAGAACGAAATGAAAAGCGAACTCAGTAGCTCCGCGAGTTTTGGTAAGTAACGAAAATCAAGGCGAATGGAAATAAATTATAGAAAAGTGGAAAAAGGCTTAATAGTAAAGAGAAAACACGTCAGCAATGTGTTATGTAAGGCTTTGAAATATACGATAATGAGAACCTTTTTTAATACGAGACGGAAAACTCGTCACAGCACATCCGCGGAGACATAAGAACATGAGAACGACGAGGATATTGAGGTTAAGCAGAGGAGCCTCGAGGAGAGATTAAAGAGGTTAATGACAGGATGAGCAACTCCCTGGAAGAGAAGACATTATTACACAACCGTGAAGGGAAGCGAGCCAAGACATCCGACAATATACTATTTTTTCTAGCATATTTTTATGTAAGTGTGTAAGAAGGACAAAAATAATTTATGATTCCTATAGGATAAAAAATAAAAAAAGTATCCAAAATTAGAAAAGTCTCTTAATTGTATACTTAATAATCGTCAGTTCCCTTGAGATCATCTTCATGATATAACATACCAATAACCATTACTGTGTTAAAAATATTGCTGAATCACATGACTGACCGTGACTTTTCTGTTCCGAGAGAGAGAGAGAGAGAGAGAGAGAGAGAGAGGAGAGAGAGAGAGAGAGGAGAGAGAGAGAGAGAGAGAGAGAGAGAGAGAGAGAGAGAGGAGAGAGAGAGAGAGAGAATGTGTATGTGTGTAAAGGAAGTGGCGGAAAATCGAGAAGTTTGGGATAGTTCAGGATGGTTAAGGATGGTGACAAATGAAGCCCGGCAAGTGACAAATTGGGAGACGCAGCTCGGAGGGAGAGGAGAAGCCATTAGCAGAGGTACACAGTGATCCGTTACTGGAGGGGAAGGTAAACTGATCCACTGTCACCCAAAGGAAACAAACCATTGGCAAGAAATCCAGCGTTTTCCTCTCTTGCCATCTGCTCCTGTGCTTGCCAGACGTCACCTGGGACACAACCCTGACGCAATTTGCTGTTTCAGAAAACCTATAGAAATGAAAAATATCCTTAATTTCTACAATATGCCAGCAACTGTAGTAGTAAGAACATAGTATTAAAAACAAAAACCTTTCTACTTTCCGAATTACATAAGTGAACCAGCTCTGGCAGTGAAGGAGTCGAGTAGGAGAAGCCTGTACAATAAACACCTCCACACTCCCTCCCGCCTCACATATTCACAGAACTTTACAAACTCAACAAGACTATTCGCTTACAAATTCACCGAAAGGAGAGTTTTCATGAAGTTCACAAACTATCATACAAACAGGGGAACAAACTATGAATCCAGTAAAAAATAATAAGATTTTCAAACACATTTGCTGGGCAGAACAAAGTTTTCTTCACTGTAGGTCCTTTCCTGGTAAGCCTGAATGGACCAATAGGATCAGTTAGCCTCTCTCTCCTCTCCTCTCTCTCTCTCTCTCTCTCTCTCTCTCTCTCTCTCTCTCTCTCTATGCCCATAGAGTCATAGTCATCAATATGCCATATTATTTTTCTGCTTCTTTTTCCTTTTCTGGATTGCTTCCCTTTTCTGCATTGCATTCCTCTTTTCCCGTCATACTCACTACACACTTCTATCCAGCAACACAATACCAGTGTTCCTAACATTGCATGGCGCTCACCATCCTCAGTATTGCCATGAAGCTTCAGTGTATCCTTGTATGTATTGCATTCAATTCACTACCCTCCCTTTCCTTGGACTTAATTCCAAAGCACACACACTTTTGCATTTTCAGTTTACGCAAACAGTTTCGACTTTTACACCTACGAGTATTAAGAGTTTACCATGAACTATGATTCTGATTCCCTGTTGGCGGAGAGAATTTGCCAGTAACACCATTGGTCGACCTTTCAAATGAGAGTTGAGATTGTTTGCTCACCCAGTAAGAAAGAGATGTAGAAGCCATTGAGAGGCCCAGAAAGCTTAAGTCTAACAATGGGCTGTTTGTCTACCTATCCACACACTAATAGTTCTCTCTCATAATGATAAATATAATAAAGTGTTTAAAGTGAGACTGGTACGTGCCTGTTGAAGGGAGACAAATAATGACAGAGTGAGTCTCATGAAGCCTCGTCAAGCACCCATACTCTACCATTACATGCCAGCACGCGGTCCTCTCACACCAGGATATGAATGTATACAAATTTATGATATCCTGTTCACGTATCGCCTTTCGTATCAACTTACATAATTGTATCCACATAAATACAATCCATACGTAACCCCATTCACGATATTACCCTTTTTCATGAAGTACTGCCACATTTTTTCTTCAATGGACATCATATTAAAGGTAAAGACAGAGCCACTATTGCCTTTCCAGTTCCCGTGCCATCGCAGCTCTGACCTGGACTGAGGGCTGGAGTGGTCCCAAGACGACCGACATGCACCCCCGACGCTCAGTCTGCCCTCGCTCTGTTCCTCAGTCTGCCTCGGTTTCGCCTCCTCGCTCCGATATTCGGCTTTTAGTTTAATCCCTACGGAAGCTTTTACTGCCAGTCCATCCTTTAACCCTCTGCTCACCTGTGTGTGGTGTGTGTGTGTGTGTGTGTGTGTGTGTGTGTGTGTGTGTGTGTGTGGCGATTCTCATCCTTTTCGAGCTTTATATACCTGCTTTCCTTCTTCCCCGTGTATGTGTGTGTGTGTGTGTGTGTGTGTGTGTGTGTGTTACATATAAATTGCCACATGTAGGTCTTCTGATTTCAAACAGCAACCACTTTGTTCTAATCTTCCTTACCTACTTCAAAGAAATATACTTCAATAAATATATTCCTTCCAAACACACACAAACATTAAATACTATAAAAAAAATTAACTTAAATCTGATGCACAGATAACCATTCTTCGATTTAGCTAACCCTATTCTCTCTATCAGTAATGCCAGTATCCTCTCCCACTCTTCTTCTCATCCAGAGTTCCCAACAGCAACATCATCAGTATATAATCCTTCTTTACATAAAAAGATGAAAAAAGTTGCCTGAGTCTTGAAACAATCCTCTTACAACTTGCACCCACCTCTCTCTCTCTCTCTCTCTCTCTCTCTCTCTCTCTCTCTCTCTCTCTCTCTCTCTCTCTCTCATTGTGTAAGCCTTCAGCATAAGCCTTCTAACACATTTTTCGTCCTCCATTCCTCTTAATTCCAATGTTGAATGTGGGTCAGTCTTTTGATCAAGTGATTTTTATTTCATCAAATATGAGGTAAGGTACTTTTTTATGATACCACGCATGGAAACCAATTTGTTTTTCTCAACATAATTCCTAACCTTTTTACGTAGTTCTCAAATGTTAAACCTCTTTATATTTATTATACATTATACGTATCAAAACCTTTCTTTACATTGCAAGAATCAAATCCCTTTTATTTCACCACCAAATATGAGATCGAAAAGAGATAAACAAATTTATGTATAAGGATGATAAGTGTAAGTAAGTAAGTATGTTTCGAACAGGGACTACCACGTGTAAGACTAATGACCTGTTGCAAGTTCCATTATCTTCTTGTGTTCTTATAAGAGACCGATAAACGTTTCATATCATCCACCCCCAAGAATCAAATCCCGATCCATTTTACCACATTAAGACATGAAACACTATTTCACCACACTTGGAATTATTTTTCATTTTTTTTTATTTCATCACTTGGAAATATTTTTTTTTTATTTCACCACACTTGGAATCAGAACAACGTTTTACCTCATCACGTACATTATCAGTAACTCACCAAACAGTATATTCCGCCCTCCAACCCCGACGATTCCGCCACTCACTTAGCTGTCCAGTATCTGTCACATTCGGGAGCTCCACGCACACTGATTTCTTAATCGTAACGACTACTGTAGTCTTGCAAGTTTAAACCTTCTTCAACTTATTCATATACTCCCTAAAGTCTTTCAGAACTTCATAACTTAATTTCCTCCTCCATTCCGCGTATTTGCATGTGTGTATACGCGTCTGGGCTCTCTCTCTCTCTCTCTCTCTCTCTCTCTCTCTCTCTCTCTCTCTCTCTCTCCGAGAGAGAGAGAGAGAGAGAGAGAGAGAGAGAGAGAGAGAGAGAGAGAGAGAGAGAGAGAGAGAGAGAGACACACAGTAATAACCTTACCCACTACTTGGCAGGCGGAGATTCGCCCCCAGCTGTTACCGTCTCCCGTGAACATGTGTTGCATGGCATGTGAAAGTTTTCACCCTTAAATCATTGATCTGCCTACATCCCTTATTTTGGAACGCTTTGTTGTCTCAAGTTTTTAAAGGCCACACAGTTCATTAGTCTGGTTCTCAAGGATATTTTCACACGAGAATAACTATTTCTAGAATATAGGTACAAATACAATAACTAAACACATTTTCCTTGTATGTTATTTCTGTACTTTATATTTTTGGTCAGTTACAACGTTAAACATTCTACAAGTCTGCTGGAAAATATACGTGATATTAATTATTGTCTTAGGTATTTCTTACATGAAACAATGCAGTAAAACAAATACACAAAGCCTCCGAAATATTATACTAAACATTCTATCGTATTATACGGTAAACCATCAAGCCGCAGTGTCCCAGAATTAATAGGAAAATCCATGTATTATTCTTGACATGAAACAACGCAATATGAAAAAAAAAATAAATAACGCTTCCTAATATCATACTAAGCATTGTATCCTATTATACTGTATGTCATCAAGCACCAATGTCACATAATTAATAGGAAAATTCGGGATGGAAACAAATAAAAAAGCTTCGTAAATACTCGCATCATACTAGCATCGCATCGTATTATACTCGTACCTAAGCCTTCAGCCAGAGTGTCGCAGCATTACTGGAAAACGCTGCCGAGAAAAGTTTAGCAGCAGCGCAAGTCAGCGTGGAAGGGAAGCTTTTATCTCGGCCTCTCGCAGGGACACTCCAAGGCCAGCCACTTCACTGCGGGACCAACATTTTCCCGGGCCTCTCTTGTAAGGTTCTGGCCCCGCACTGGATGGAGCTCCCGGCCGCCTACCCCGCCTCACAAAATATTCACTCCGCTTCTTACAGTTGAATATCTGATCAATATTTCTTATTTATTTATTTATTTATTTATTATTACTATTTATTTATTTTTTTGTGATTCTTTATCTGTCTTTTTCAATGACTCGTCAATTTTAATCCGATTCATTGTGTTTAGCCTTTTTTTTTTTTGTGGCCTTGCAAGATTTCAATGGGTGTTTACAATTGAAGCCCTTATTGATCAAAAGTTTTTTTTATTCTTTAAGTATTTGTTTAGTAATATGAAAATTTCAAGGCTCATCTTGCACTTGAATATCCGTCTTTGAAAAGTAGTATTTATTTATTTATTTTCATTCGATATCGTTTCAGCATTTCAGTTCGCTTCCTACTGTCCGTTTTCTCTCTTCGTTTTTTTCTTTTTCTTTATTTTTCCTTTTGTCCTTTTTTCCTTTTCTTTTTATCTCGCTTGCAAACCCGCCGCTCAAGAAGACGTATGAGTTTGCAGGAAATGAGGCGCAAGTTGAAGATGAAGACATCGCGGCTGCTATTCAGGAAGACAGGCACGGCAGGTCATGATGTGATGAGCGGAGGCTGAGGAAAGCACGCGAGGGGGTGAGGTGGCAATGTCAAGGTAGGAGGAGGAGGAGGAGGAGTTCAGGAAGACAGGCACGGCAGGTCATGATGTGATGATCGGAGGCTGAGGAAAGCACGCGAGGGGGTGAGGTGGCAATGTCAAGGTAGGAGGAGGAGGAGGAGGAGGAGGAGGAGGAGGAGGAGGAGGAGGTGGTGGTATTCCTAGAAAGAAATCCAGAATTGACTTAAAACACAATAAGAACAATAAGAACAAAGTAAATACACAAAAAAAAATTATTAGGAGCTTAAAAACGTGGAAGTCAATTCATACATGATATAAACCATACCTTGAAAAAAATATATGAAAGTAATTGGAGAGAAGAAGCAATCAACGCTGATTAAATAATTCACATGATTCAGGCTGGGTCTGACGTTAAAAAATAGTCAGTCATGGAAGCAATCACTTAGCTTTTGTAAAATGGTATATCTCTGAAGCATCTCGTAAATAAAGAGTAAACCACAAATTAAGGTAAAAAAATTATCCTTTTAGGGCGAAATAAGAGAGAACTAAATATCAAGTAATCATTTTGATCTCACTGTAACAGAAATCAGGGACTTGGAGGCGTCAGACGTCACCAAGTCGGTCATTAGTGGAGGTAGGCAGTCCCGTGACAGGCGGCGGACGCTGCTACTCACCGCCACGTTGAGTGAAGTCAGGGTGAGATATTGGAGGTTTTAGACGACATTTCGTTTGTGGGATAGGATTTTTTTCGGCTGGTGAAGAAAATCGTTTTATATTATACACCGACCCGCGTGAACACACACACACGGTAAAAGTTTGTTGCTATTTGATTCACTTACATTCACTTGAAATCACCTTGTACAAGCTTCCTACACCTTTCTTCACTTACATTCACTTGAAATCACCTTGTACAAGCTTTCTACACCTTTCTTCCTCTATCATAATGTGGCTAATTTTCCTCCAGTACTATACTAAGTATCAAGTACCGTACTTTAACGAAACAGCGTAATAAAGAAACTAAAAGTCTGTTGCTGCAACATGTTTACTTGGATCCGTCTTGTTAGTTAGTGACCACTACAGGCTACCAACACGTTTCTTTTCTATTATAATGTGGATAGTTTTCCTCCAAACGACCTACGTAAGAACCTAAGCGTGTTACCGTTTAATATCCACTCGAATCCACATAAATTTCTTTAGCCACTGACCGCTACCTTCACCTTCATGGCTTAAATGGCTAATCCTGTACCTTAAGCACTTAGTAAACCAAGATTTCAAGCTCCTCGTCGCCCTTCCTCGGTAAGTCCCGGAAAATATTTTGTTCCCTATTCCTTCATCTTTCCCAAGCCTTGTACTCACTAAAGACAGGGAAACAAAACATCTCACTAATTAACTTTATTTTTCAGCTTAATTCCCATTGTGTCATGTCGTACATAATGTTCAATTACGTAACAAGAAAAAATACGTAATCAAGGATTTCGAAGGTACTTACTGTTAAAATTTTCAGTTGCCTCAGAGAGAGAGAGAGAGAGAGAGAGAGAGAGAGAGAGAGAGAGAGAGAGAGAGAGAGAGGTACAAAAATAACGACATTAAGGGTTCAAAGAGCGGAAGACCTGGACGGAAAAAGGAATCCTCGAGGGCAAAAATTCTACGAAGAGAAAGAAAGAAATAGTGAAACTCTAACTTTGGTCACGTAGACTGAAGGAGACGGAGGGAAGGACGAGTGGGAAATCAGATAAGTACAACCTCAAATCCTCCTTTTTCTCCAGGGAGGCTCAGTGCCAGCAGCAGCAGCAGTAGCAGCAGCAGCGCGCAGGGTACTCTGCTGCTACACACGTAGGCGACACCACACACGAGGCAATTGCAGGAAGAGCGGGAAAGACAACACAAGAACTTCATTTCTCGACGGAATCTACCAGACGCCAGTATCCAGTGACAATGTACTGATTTCAATACTATTAAATGAAGGGAGCATGTGAATATTTTTTTTTACCTTTCATGGTTATTTAGCGTGTCCAAAATCGCATTCAACGCACCCTACAACCCTGTGACAGATTGTACTGACCTTAAAACTGTCTAATGAATATGGTTATGTTATTTATCTAGGTCGGCATTTTTTTTTTAACCATTTAGGTGATATTTGGTGCATCTTATCACAAAGCAGTGTGATAAGTTTATTTTGTTTCAACAGTCACCTCCAGACATATACTGACTAGGTATTAGGAGGTCTGGTTTTTTAATCTCTCTCTCTCTCTCTCTCTCTCTCTCTCTCTCTCTCTCTCTCTCTCTCTCTCTCTCTCTCTCTCTCTCCTGCAGGTGATGGTAAAAATTCTGTACAGTGCTTCTAGTGACGTGAATTGTTGCGTATCGCAGTGAGAGGGTTAATTTTTTTTTTAATCCACTTTTGCTAACTGGTTTCTGTACAGATGCAAGAGTTAACCTAGTATTCGCAGTTTTTTTTTAATCTTTCTGCCGGAAAAGTCTGACACTCCCTGCCAACGACTGTATTTCCACCTGCCTATGATTTCAGACCTTTACAAAAGAAAAGTTCCAAGACTTTTCACAATGTAATTTTGGACTTTGTTTTTGAACGGTTTTCTTTAGTGACGGGGACCATCAGTGACACTTTTTTGTCGCATTGTGTTGCCCCTGGCCTGACCCCTTTTACAAATAAAAAAAAATA
Source organism: Scylla paramamosain (assembly GCF_035594125.1). Classification (NCBI taxonomy): domain Eukaryota; kingdom Metazoa; phylum Arthropoda; class Malacostraca; order Decapoda; family Portunidae; genus Scylla; species Scylla paramamosain. The sequence goes on along the minus strand of NW_026973790.1, from coordinate 150,321 downwards.
AAAAAATTTATCGTTTTCTTTTAATGCTGGATAAATCGTGATATATGAGGGTGAAATTTTAAATGCGGCATTTTTGAATAGGGAAGAATGTCCAGAAGTTCTCCAGTTAAAGGGAGGAAAGAGTCCAGATACTGGTTTACTCCTGCATGGCAGTGGGTGAGATGCAAAACAATTAAGGGAGAAAAATCTTTAATCGAAAGGCTTTTGAATTCACCGTGCTTGGTAAAGATTCAAAGTTTTTTTTTTTTTACATAAATGGGAAGCTGTATCCTATACATGCTCGGCAAAGCCCCTGTACGAGTATAGTCATCAACTGAAAGACGGAGAATAAAAAAAAACGGTTGAAGGCGAGATGGTTGAATAATAATGAAGAGGGAATAGTTGTCTGAATGCTTGTGTCCAGTAGAAGGACTCGATATTCAAGTTTTCGAGATCTTGAACAATACAAGGTCTGTCGTGCGCCATTCGAGAAATGGAGGGAGCTGAAGTTGGACGCTCTTAAATGGAATAAAACAGACCTGAATGATTCTGGGTAATTAAACACAAACACCATTAACATGAACCAATGACATGAACCCACTACCTCACAAACTAGTGTTATTTTTAGTCCCATGATACGACTGTACATTAATTGTTGATCGATGAAGTCTACACACTGACCGATGAGTTTATTGAAAGAAAAGAGTGTTGCCTCTGGGAGATGTGGTGACCCAAGTGCTGCTCAGCGTTAGGACGACACGCGGCGCGGTCATGGGACGGCCGGTGACCGAGGCCATCCTGGGAAGAGTAATGGCCAGCTTCCGCACTGCCTGTCCCGCCATTTGTCCTCCTCTGAAGGATATTTCAACCACAGAACACATGAGTACTGTCTCCGCCAACAATACATTTACTCCTCCAATACTGGGACTTCACTCCTGTATTTTATTGTTACTTCACTGCTTCTATATTTTATTGCTATTATCAATCTATGCTATAATTAATATGGGATTAATAATAATTAATTAATATGGGATTAATTAATATATTAATAATAATATGGGATTAATAATAATTAATATCTATGCTATAATTAATATTAATAATCTATGCTAATATTAATATGTAACTTGCTCAAGAAGCCTAGAAAATTCATTCTTCCCTGCTTAGAGACAAAGTATTGCCTCAATGTGGCTTGAATTGTACAACAGGAAACCCGCTGCCTCAACGCAACACCGCCACCACGACAGCAATATCAACAACACCAGGCACAAAAAGAGTTCCTCCCACCAAGCCGTGCAGATCAGCGGGGTGAGGTGGTGCCTAAGCCTACCTATTGATCTACGGCGACAGTTTCTAAAAGTTTTGTGCCCCGAGCGGCGAGCAGTGAGGGAGAGTCGGCCGCGGGGAGTCCTGGGCCTGCTTCCTTTGTGGCCTGTGAACCTCAGAGGGAAGTTACAGTAGGGGGTCAAGTACCGCCCGCCGCCTCGCTATATTCTTTACTTGTATAAAGCTGCCGTGCTGTGGACAGACACGTCATTCTCGAGTATCTTACTTGGTTATTGACCCTTCAAGTACTTTGCTTATCTGCCCGAGTATTCAATATTTTTTTTCATTTATTTTGATTTCGTAATTAACTATTTACTCATTTGTTTACTTATCTACTTATTCATGCGTTCGTTTCATTAATTGTTTGCCTATTTAGTTACTTTTAAATGTGGAAACTGGTCAAGAACACGAGAAGATGCAGAACAGCATTTCAACTGCCATTAAAAAAAAAGCTCGAAAAGTTTAAGTGTTGAATGGTCGCGGTTTTATCCTCAAAATCTACCTCCTGTGGATGAAAGAGCGAGAGAGAGAGAGAGAGAGAGAGAGAGAGAGAGAGAGAGAGAGAGAGAGAGAGAGAGAGAGAGAGAGAGAGAGAGAGAGAGAGAGAGAGAGAGAGAGAGAGAGAGAGAGAGAGAGAGAGCAGCAGACAGAGCAGCAGACAAACACACCGTACACAAAAAGAAAGACAGACAGACAGTAAATACAGTCACACAGACACACGCCTTCAAAGTAAGTATCAAAGCGCGCTCTCTCTCTCTCTCTCTCTCTCTCTCTCTCTCTCTCTCTCTCTCTCTCTCTCTCTCTCTCTCTCTCTCTAAATCTACCTGTATTTTCTTTCTTTTGTAGCGCCATTACTGTTTTTTTAAGGTTCGCTTTGTATCGCCTGACCAGGAGAGAGAGAGAGAGAGAGAGAGAGAGAGAGAGAGAGAGAGAGAGAGCACTCTTTACTATGCCAATAAAATTAAGTACATACGCTACACACACACACACACACACACACACAGGCCATAGAGAACGCTACACACACACACACACACAGGCCATAGAGAACAAGAACAGACGAGCGAGGGAGGCGAGCGAGGAACCATGAAACTAAAAAAGAAAAAATATAACTTTCTCCGCAGCAGAGAAAACACACACACACACACACACACACACATACAGAGCCATAGAAAGACATGATGCATATTTTTGAGAGAGAGAGACAGACGAGACAAAAAAAAGCAGATAAACACGACAGATTTTCGGAATTAGAGAGAGACAAACTCAGACATACAGAAATAGACGGACAGAATCTTCATGTTTTGCAATACTGGGGTAGTGTATTCCATCAAGCATCTCGCCAAATCACCGGGAAGAGGAGGAAATTACTCTAATAAACCTACGAGAGAAATAACTTGCGTGGGGGAGGGAGAAAAAAGTGAAAAAAATAAAGCTGGAGAGAAAGAGCAGTTTTTCAGTTCAGAGGATCGACGTGGCGCAGCGGTAGAGAGAGAGAGAGAGAGAGAGAGAGAGAGAGAGAGAGAGAGAGAGAGAGAGAGAGAGAGAGAGAGAGAGAGAGAGAGAAACAGTAGAGAGGAAGAATAAATATAGAAGATGGAAGGAAGGGATGGAGAGAAAAACGTGGGTGGGAAGGGTGCCTGAGGAGAGAGAGAGAGAGAGAGAGAGAGAGAGAGAGAGAGAGAGAGAGAGAGAGAGAGAGAGAGAGAGAGAGAGAGAGAGAGAGAGAGAGAGAGAGAGAAAGGAAAGAGAGAATAAAGAGGAGAGAGAAGGAGAGATGAATAAGGGAGGCGATAGAAGGAAAGGGTGAGGAGGAAAAGTGGTTCGGGAAGGGCGCCTGAGGAAGAGGCGGGGAAATATTGCGAAGGGGAATGCGGGGAAAAAGAAAAGCATCTCAAGCAGAAAGGAAAGAGAGGGGAGGAAAAGTGGAGGAAGAACAGGGAAGCGGTCTGAGGGAGAGAGGGAGAGATGGTGCGCGGTGATACAGAAGCAGGGATGGGGTGATGGGGGTGATGTTGAGGCTGGGAGAGATAGGGAGAGGGAGGGGAGGGAGAGGGGAGACGAGGAAAGATGATGAGGTGTGTAGGGTACGAAGATAAGAGGGAATGTTTACATGATGGAAAGAGGTGTGTGTGTGCGTGTGTGCGTGTGTGTGTGTATACTCTTGTAATTTCAGATAAGGCATATATACCTGGGAACGGTCACACTTACTTCCATTCATAATCTCTGGAGTATTTCATAGTAATCAATAGCTAATGATGAAATAGTTCAAGGATTATACAACATTAATTCGTAACTTTTGACAAGGTGATGGGATCTGAGCGTCTAACTTTACATACGCGTACGCTTTCCTGTGATACAAAAAATTGAGGGTTCAGCGTTCAAAATGATAAGCATGATGACGAAATTTTCTTTTGAATGGTCAGTCTGCTGGAAACGAACCTTTCAAATACAATCCCTTCCCTTACACATTCACCAGGAAAAATACACAGTGCGAGGCTCGGTGCAGACCACCCGAACTGCGCTGCCTTTGTTCTTTTGTTTCTTTACCTCCGCGCTCCAGAACTGATGCCCACACAGCAGCACCAATACTAACTGATCTGATTACCTCCCTGACTGATCTGATCAAATTCAATGTTAACGGCACGAGGAGGGGACGCACAGCTGGGCTCGGCCACATTACAGAGCTGATAACACAAGGAAATCTTGGGACGGTTCCCAGGACGTGTGTTCGAGTGTAACCTTTGTGTCTTTTCAAGCATACGAGTCTATGTGGCTTTTCAAGCATACGAGCATTTCAAAGGTAAAAACTCCATTTCATAGCTATGAAATTATGAAAAAATATGCTATGACTCGTGATATTACAATATCTCTATATCTTGATTTCAGCAGGCGAAAATGTAGCTACATACCCGCCATTAACAACCTTATTACCGAGTCTGTTCATTCGCTCATCACTCATTCACTTATCACTCCACATTATCTAACAGGCGTTAAATTCCAAGACCCGCCCACGTGCCTGGAGATCAGCACAACCCGGGGATGCTAACACTGCAAAACCACACACAGCGAAGCATCGTAAAGTAGTAGAGTCTCGGGGCAGATGCTGAGTACGGCGTCTATTGCAAGCATGATGAAGGCAGCGAGGTGAAATGCGTGAAATGCGTGAAGCGGAAAGCGCGGTACGCGCCAGTACGGGTACAACCAATAACGGAAGGTCTAGTCTGGCTGAGGAGGCGAGGCTGATATGGAGGAAATGCTGGCCTATGTTCAGAAACTCTCTGCTTTCCCACCATGACTATTTTTCAAAGGCCACAGATGATTAACAGTATTCAAGAGTGTTTCTCCTGTTAATAATGTAGAAAATGTTACTCTGTCTCTAGAAGCATAAAAACACTCTTAAAAATCCTTTACATTCTGAAACTTTTTGTAATTAGGGAAGGTGTGGTGAAGGGTGTCAGAATATGGTCCATTACCGCCTCCGTCACAACGCCCGGGTCACTGCAGCCACCCAGGAAAGTATTACTCTGATAAATCTTATACGACTTCATGCTGCTGAGGACGAATTGTTCATTGCCACCCTGTTGCTGAGGCGTCTTGCGTTAGCGAGTCTTGTTCGTGGCACTAACACTGACAAACGTCTAACACCAGCAACATACTATAAAGAATATCAACAACCAACACTGATATCGCTAAGGAAGCTCTGACACGAATAGAATTATACACCTGAGCACATCATTAGAATATACAGCGCAGTGTGGCGTCCTTGTCTAGCCGAGGTGTCATTCGTTATCCTCATTATATATCTATTTAATATTTATTCTGCTCATGGCGTGTTGAAGAGAACAAGAAGGATGCGACAAAACAACAGTCCCTGTAGAATACAATACATGACACGTTCTAGAGCACATGAACACAATTGTCACTAGACCAGTGGAGTTTTCATCCTTGTCCTTGAATTTATCTGGTCTTAATTTTCCTATAGATTCTGCATTAACATCTCAATAAGTAGCATTTAGAGAAATCAGTTGGCTTATCATCACTGTTCTGGAATTTCCCCAAGTAATGTTCCCTATTCATTCTACCCGAAAAATCTGACAAGTGAAACCATCGTTGCTGGCTGGTTACAGTGGTGGTGATTGTTTTGGTTACCTTGTTAGTGGTGGTGGTTGTGATGGGGGTGTGTTGGTTACAGTAAGGCCGCGTTCACACCAAGCGAGTCGCGTCGCGTCAAGTCAAGGCAAGTCATCATGCGTCATGAATCGCCACCCGAGTTTAACATTAATTTGTATGTATATTTGAAAAAACCGTTCACACCAAGCGAGTCGCGTCGCGTCAAGTCACGGCGCGTCGCGTCGCGTCGAGTCACAGATAGGGCTGGGACCCATTTTCTACATCAGTCACAGCGAGTCCGTCGTTGCGGGAGCATGATGGAAGTGGAATTCCTGATAAATTTAGTTCGAGAACGCCCCTCCACATATGATCCTAGTGACCGCAACCAAAAAAAAAATGGTCATTCTTTCTTCAACTCCAACTGCACCCCTGTAGTTTGTGTTAATTTTCTTTATGGAAGATCCAGTCAACTCCACCAGCTTCTTAAAATTTTCATGTGTCATCCTAAAGTAGTTGTAGAATTTTTCTGGATGGTTCACCAGGTCTGGGAATAGATGAGAGAAGTTTCCAAAATCTGGCCTCTTGATGTTCAGTTCATGGATCCATATTCGTTGTTTCTTCTTACGTCTGCGACGACGAAGCCACAACAAAGCAGCTACTTCAGCCAGGGAACATGCATCCATTCTCCATGAAATTACCCAGGTCACTGAGTGCTGACTTGACGCGGGCTGACGCAGTCGGTGTGAACGGAGATGAGTCAAAATGAATCGCATCAAATGACGCTCTTGACTTGACGCGACGCGACTCGCTTGGGGTGAACGCGGCCTAATGGTGGTAGGGTTGGTGATGGTGGAATTGAAGGTTACAATGGTGGTGGTGGTTGTTACAGCAGTGGTAATGGTGATGGTGATTATGCTGATAACGACCACCACGGCCATTATGATGACTGTCACGTCGTTCACCACCACAATGGCAGCCACTCACGCGCACTCTCTCTCTCTCTCTCTCTCGCTCTCTCTCTCATTGACATTCACCAAGACAGACATGACCTTCGGTGACCTGCTCCAATGACCTCCCTCCTCCCTTCCCTCACCTCCTGACCTTTTCTTGACCTCTGCACCTTCCCTTGATACAATGCCCTTACTTCTTGCCTGACCTACTCTCTCTCTCTCTCTCTCTCTCTCTCTCTCTCTCTCTCTCTCTCATATCAGTACAAGAATATAGGAAGTCAAGCATGACTGTCACTGCATCACGCTGTCCCCTCAACCCTTTCCTCCCATGCCCTCCTCCCTTACAAGTGCAATGATACACGCGACTAAACTATTGAACAATGGTAACGACCAACAATCATTGCCACTAAATACAATTGCAAATAACAGCTTCAAACTATCTGTGACACCACTGCACGATATTCATATGTACAGCATCACGGAAAACACAGTAGCGGGGATATAAGCTGCCGTGGGGAGCGGCAGGCTGTGGGGGGTGGGGGGGAGGGGACTAGTATCAGTGACGTCACAAAGTCTACTTACCCTCAGTTATCATGTGAACACGTGTTATGAAATAAAGAAACAAAACATGGTGACTGCACACCAAAGACAACAAACATGAATCAACAACTGTACCTCGCTCCTACTGCTGTCCGGCGTCGCCACGGAGTAAATCAGACAGGGAACACCAGGCCTCCAGCACCACACTCCCTGCTGCCAGCGCTCAGTACCCACGGCAAAGTCAGCTCCATGGAAGCTAGAGAGTCTAACGCTTCCTTTGCCTGCACTACTGCAAAGTACAATTAACGACCACTACACAAACTAATGACACCGGTGTTCAATTACTGAGGTGATTAACGCGCAATTCAGATATCCACGTGACCGCGCGGCGCCTCGTCCCTCGAGTGGTGACGCCAGCGTGGGACCTCCGCCTGGCCAATCTGGGACTCGGTTCGTTCTCGAGGTTCACTGCTTCGAGTCTTTCTCATACCTTTCTTTATTTCCGGTATCTGGTATGCCGGGATATGCCACTCAATTGCTGAATATTACACGGTATACAAAGGACGTATATGAGAGCATGAAAGGTCTACGAAAGGTTTATCTCAGCTCGGTTTCAAACATCTACGCTGACTTGAATCCATACCTCAAACGTCACATTGACAGATTCACCACCAAATTGTACTCCTGTAGTGTTCACGAGGTAAGTATGAGATTACACCTTATACAGAGAACATTTATCAGCATTGCAGGTTCAAGAAAGGCGAATTTTAGCTTGGTTTCAAACGGCAATCCATCCTGACCCGAGTCCTCAACTTTAGCATTACGTTGCCAGATTCACCACCAAACTGTATAAATGTACTATGTATGCAGTAAGGATAGCATTACACGTGTTTTCAATGGAGATATGATAGCATTACACGAATGTGAAAGATGTATATCAGCTTGGTTTCAAATGCCTACTTACGCTTACTCCAATACGTATGTGTGTTGTGTATGTGTGTTGAAGTGCCACGTGCCTGATCCACAACCAAAGTGTATTGTTGTAGTGTGTATGAAGCAAGGATGAGATTATACCTCATACAAAGAACATTCAACCGCATTGCAGGGTTAAGATTACACACTATTCAAAGGACATGATACATTATTGGACTACGGAAAGTAAATCTTACCAAACGGGATCCACCCTGACTCGAATCCCTAAGTTGAAGCGTCGCGTTGCCAGATTCACCAGTAGATATCAATTCAACGCAAATGGTGACCTCCCAACACTATAAAAGAGAACAGAGAATACATACTCTTATCTACTTCTAAGTCATCATGTATCACGAGTGTCCAAACAATGAATAGCGTACGAATTATTTGTTAGATGTTCATTTTCTTGAGGCAGCGGCGACTCGGCACATCTAATCATCCTACTGAAACACTTCTGCGCCGCACCACCTCCACCAATCAAAAGGCTCTACGTAGTTAAAGTTACACTCATTTTGAGGGTGTTTTTATGGTGCTTGTGACACACTAACAAGATTTCCACATTATTAACAAGAAAACTTTTGAGAGAGAGAGAGAGAGAGAGAGAGAGAGAGAGAGAGAGAGAGAGAGAGAGAGAGAGATTTAACTTATTACGCATAAAGGCGTCAGTCCTGACCATATGCAGGGAACAAGCACATAACAAGTGCATAATTGTTTGAAAGACGTATACAATATATAATTCAAAAGAAGTTACAAACACTAAAGCAAAGTAAAGGACTGGGAAACGGACGTCAGCATCCACCAAATTTAGAGAAGCGTGCGAGGATGTCGTCGAGGTTATCACCCATCAAGAGGTGGCGGCACACATCAGTGATTGGCACTCCATGGGGTAGCAGACTCTCCAGCTGAGGGCAGTGGAGAGAGTGGTGCTCCAAAGTGTTGTTATCAGGGGCACCTCAAAGGCGGCAGGAAGAGAAGTGCTGCACGTGTGGCAGTCCCGCAATCTCCCACACCGACCTGTTGGTTAGACGAAGCCTGGGTGACACCATATTCTGCCTCCTCACCAGAGAGAGAGAGAGAGAGAGAGAGAGAGAGAGAGAGAGAGGTTTACATAAAAGCGTAGCTGCATTCCTCGTGGTGACGCCTCCTCGCTCGCCCAGCATAAGATTTTTGTAAGCCACAGACAGCTTATGGTGAGACCTTTTCATGGTAATTTGGGTTGGTAGGGGGAGCGCGCGATGGGCAAAGGCGAGGGGCGTAGGGAGGGAGGCATCTTTGAGATAAATATAAAGAGATGACACTCAGCGGGAATACGGCTCCTCCGCGCCACCTCGCAACCTCGCCTCCCCTCGCCTCGGTTCGGGATAAAGATTTAACGCTAAACTTTCCCAGCACAATATAATGAGATGGAGAAATGAGCGCACACCAACCTGCCCGCCTGGCAGCCTGAGCCCGTGGTGTGTCTGTGTGTGTGTGTGTGCGTGTGCGTGTGAGAAAGAGAGAGAGAGACTGCGTTCACCACTCCCAAAAAGTATTCAGGCTAACAGCACTTGTCACCAAAGCTAGTAACACTCTCTCTCTCTCTCTCTCTCTCTCTCTCTCTCTCTCTCTCTCTCTCTCTCTCTCTCTCTCTCTCAACTATTATTAGAATCGTTAAGACAACCTTGAAAAAACCTAATATTGTTCACTGGGGCTAAGGCACTAAAACATTTCAGAGTGCGCTTCATTTTGCGAGGGTTCATGGAATATTTACAACCATTCTGTCTGCAGTCAATTTTAACGTAAGTATTTTCATTTTCTAGACATCCTTCCTTCAGGGCAATCACACACAGAGACAGAGAAACACGTCTCTCTCTCTCTCTCTCTCTCTCTCTCTCTCTCTCTCTCTCTCTCTCTCTCTCTCTCTCTCTCTCTCTCTCCCCTTGTCCATAGAGTAAGGGATTGGCATCATGCACGAGACTCCTCCAGTTGTTTCTCTCCCTTGCGTCTTCCTCTGTGACTCCCATCCTTTGCAGTTCTACCTATATTCCATCCCTTCATCTCACTCTGTCTCCCCCTCGTAGAAGAGATAGGAAGGAAAGCATGGAAAAAGTGGATAGGAAAAGGAAGACTAAGAAAATATGAGGCTAAAAGTTAGTAGATGAACTGCTTAAAGGCCTCCAATCTTTACCTGTGATCCTCCAGTCATGAAAGATACACAGTGCAATGTTTCAATAATTCCACGCCTTGGTCCGCCTCCTCGCAGCAGCAAAGGTCACAGCCAGTAGTTAAGGGACGTTGAACTCATCTAATGAAGACACATGGGGGGCGAGGCGACCATTTCACGAGGGCTAATGAACGGTGAGTCAATAGTAGTGATAGTAGTGATAGTAGTGGTGCACGCGAGGGTTGGAGAGAGAGAGAGAGAGAGAGAGAGAGAGAGAGAGAGAGAGAGAGAGAGAGAGAGAGAGAGAGAGAGAGAGAGAGACTATGTGAAGGCAAAAAATTATTGATGGGTATTCACTAATCCCGAAAATGGTGGTGGTGGTGGATAGGATGATAGAAGAGGAAGAAGAGGAGGAGGAGGAGGAGGCGCGGAGGAAAGGAAAAAGGAAGAGAAGGGCAAAAAAAAAAAGCTACAACAACAACAACAACAACAACAACAACAACAACGCTTAGAAAGAGAAGGTAATTATAATAATAGTAGTGGTGGCAGTGGCGGTCTTCATGGTGATGGTAGTGGTGATGGTGGCGGTTTCATTCTTTCCAACCACTGAGGTACAAGACAAAAAACAGAAAAAAAAAAAACTTCCTTCACCAGTGTAGTAAGATCTTTATCTCATCTTCCTCTCCTTCCATCTTCCCTGCACCAAAAAGTTAAATACCGTCTGAAACCACACACACACACATAAAAATAGCGCAAAGAATGTATGTAGTAAAAGCATTGAGTTACCAGCGAAATAAAAAAAAAGCAATACCTTTCCTCATCAGTTTACGTAGTAAGATCTTTAACTCACCTTCATCTTCCTCCTCCTTTCCTGCATCAAAAAATTAAACACGGTCTGAAATCACACACCGAAATAACGCAAAGAATGCACGTAATAAAAGCAGTGAGTTACGAACTTCCATCTCATACCTGCAGACCTCAAAAAAATCCTTAATTGCTCTCCTCGGCGAGAAGAGACAATCATTGAGTCAAAAGCTTGGCATCAGCATAAATCTACATGAAAAAGACAGCATTCTTTCCTCCTAATGTCACCGCCTCGCCCGCTGCTTAAAGGGATGCTCTTGTCCTGCACACACAGTGAAATCTCGTTGTGGGAACCAGGGACGCAGGGCCTTTCTTTGACCACGTTAAACCCTTTCACTTGGGTAGGTAACTATTCACAACACTAAAAGCAATGTATGGAGCCTTTACAAACATCTACAAGAAAGAAAAAAAAATATACAAAAAAGAGTAGATTTTGCTATTTCCAGCCAGCACAAAGTTTGCATGTGGCTGTAGAATAAGAAAAGTTGCATTTGGAGTGATAGTGATTAAAGAAAGATGTGCCAAATAGCAGGAAAATTATTAAGGCAAGGCTAGTTCAGGCTAAGATAGGTATGTCTTGATCCATTCAATAGCTATATCAAACTTATAAATAGGAATATGTAGGTGTATATAGGTAGGTATCTTTTTATACACCAACTGTCAGTCGTATGTCTGGGGGGGCTTCTTACAGTTTCCATTATTTTTCTGTATTTTTAAAGGTTCAACTTACTCGTGATTATTGAATAGGTTATATTAGGTTGGCTTAGGTTAATATACAATGCTAAATAAGGTGATGAAAGAGAGAGAGAGAGAGAGAGAGAGAGAGAGAGAGAGAGAGAGAGAGAGAGAGAGAGAGAGAGAGAGAGAGAGAGAGAGAGAGAGAGAGAGAGAATGATTATGAAAAAAATACAATTCTAATTTTTGTGTGTTACTTTGAAATATCACCAGCATTTCTCCAACTAACACATTTTTATTATTTGTAATTTAATTAATATTTTTTTTATTTCGTTATCCACACTTAATTAGCCTGGAGTTTATATTTAGCGGTAATTAATTATCAGTATTTTTGTTCATATATTTATTTATTTCATAGTATTTTTTGTGTTTGTATGTATGTGCGTGTGCATTTTTTACTTGGTACTCCATTCATTATTTGCATTTTTATTCATACAGTTGCATATATCATTGAATTTTGTTTCGCGCGCGCGCGCATGTGTGTCTGTGCGTGTGTGTGTGTGTGTGTGTGTGTGTGTGTGTGTGTGGTTTGTATGAAAAAATATGTGCTATACACTTTAATTATTGCCATCCTAACAGTGCCCCATCATTATTGTTTATAGATTAGGTAGAGAGTGTCCAGCAACTAACCACAAGATGTACACAGACAAACACAATCCATCTCGTGAACAAGGAACTGTTATGAAATCCACGAACACCTAATAACTCACTACATCATGTTAAACTATCAATAAAACTATAAACATCTATGAAGACCGTAGTTTCCTAAAGAGCTTGTTTAACTATTACTAAATTCATGCAAACATCCTTGAGAACTCCAATATTTTCACAAAACCCTACAAAACTATTACTAAAATCATGAAAACACCCTTGAAACCCCCAATAACTTCAGCTAGATCTTGTTAATGGTAAAGTTAATACGCTTACATCTTTAATCATTCAACATTATTACTAAAGATTTGGGATGCTGTGTCTGTCGTTTTTCATAAATAAAATCTTAACAAAGCGTCGGACAAGGATGCTATTTTGACAGTGGATGTTTGAGACCTTGACCTAATTGGCAAAAATATTCGTTGGTGTCATATGGAGATAATAAAGGCAATTATAAGAGTAAATTTAGGGTAAACTTAGCTAAAACTTACAGGCACTGGTAGCGAGACTAGTAAGTGTCGTCAAGATAGATGACCTCTTCACTGTGGACAGCGCAGTGAAGGGGATTTCTTAACACCAATAAAGTGAGTCATGTTCCCTTGTTTTGTATTGATAATGTTCTGACAAAGCTCATAGTCGCCATTATTGAAGATGGCCGGCCCTTCATGAAACACTACTGATATGCTGCAAGACTTAATAGCAATAGTGTAGGACAAGGACGACAGCCTTCCAGAGTGTTCCCCCCGCTTTACTTTCCATTACTACAGGAAGGAGGTGATTGCAACACAAGCACGACAGGAATGACAGCTTCATGCAATAAATTGTCAACATACTGGATACGCATTTTCATATATTCAGCTGCTTTACATATGTTATTGTGAAAATTATCTGGGGTTTTCTAATTAATATTTCTTTCACGTATTCCATTTTGAAAGTGTGTGTGTGTGTGTGTGTGTGTGTGTGTGTGTGTGTGTGAGTCTAGCACCGACACCAACTCAGTGCACCTAAACACACTGAGCTGTAATGTGCTGTGATTACTGGTGTTGGTGTCACATGCTGTAATATAATTAATATTAACAAGTACCTCGTGTCATAATGATGGCGCTAACAATACTAAATGAAACACTTCATTATTCATGTTGTTATTATTTCTTACCTATTTGCTTATTTATATTCGAAATAAGCTCACACCCAAAGTCAGTGATAACACACGTCATCTTCCCACATCTCAGTATATTTGGTAACTTGAAACACAACTTGATCATCGAATGTGAGGCAAAAAATACGATGTTTATTCCTCTCCCAGCAATGCCAGCAAAGTCTAATCCTCTCTTTTTCCTCTCTATTCCTTTCTCTCACACAATCCAGCACTGTCCTTCATTAAATTTTATTCCTGTCCTTCCATTTCTCCTGTCATGTTCAAATCATCTCATTCTCTTCTCGACCCTTTTCTCTCACATAATCCAACACTCTGTCCTTCATTTATTTCCGTCCCTGCATTCCCTCCTTGCGTGCTCCAATTATCTGATGCTCTTTTCTAGCATTCCCCTCCTACTCCAACACTCTACTCTTCTGTTTCACTATAGGTTTATTTGACATGTTTACTTTCTTCTTTAATTTTTGTTCTTCTGTGTCGTGTTTGTGAGGTATTTTGAAATGAGATGCCTTGTCAATTGTATGATGGCGTGAAAATTGGTGAGGTTTGCGGTGTGAGAGTTTGTAACAGCGGAAGTAATAGTGGTAGCAGTAATGTTGGTGTTGGTGGTGATGATGCAGGTGGGTGTACATCGTTGAAACTGCGTCTGTGTATAAAGGAACACGTCCCTACATGTCGCTCTTCACTGCTAAGGCAACAGGCTACACAAGACGAGGCTATCTCTCATCAGCCAACACGCCGCGATCTTGTCACGGCGGCGTCTTCTTGTACCATTGAATCATTACTGAATATCTGGGGCCGTGTCGAAGGAGATGTCTGATATAGTGGTGACGTCAGCAGCGTGTGACATCACCTGCTACACCGCCACCAATTGTCCATAGTCTACTACAGTCTCTCTCTCTCTCTCGTGATAGCCCTTTCCTGCCTCTCATTTTCTTTAATTTCCTCTTCCTTTTGAGTCCCTCTTGCACTCAACACACTTCCTTCAGTTCCTTTCTTTTTCTTTACTTCCTTCGGACCTACATAATCTCTCTCTCTCTCTCTCTCTCTCTCTCTCTCTCTTGAACTAATGGTTGCTGTGTGTTGTGTAATCGTCTTTACCGAAGCCAATTGATTCAGATATTACCAGTATAAGAGAGAGAGAGAGAGAGAGAGAGAGAGAGAGAGAAAGAGAGACTGCTTCACTCACTGATTCACTGACAAACAAGAGGACGAAGCTGCTTCGCTTATATTTACGAACCATATTTAAAGGTCAAAAATACACACTAGTCATCATCGTCAGCATTTCAGGAATCCCCCGCCAGAGTTAAATGCAGCTGCCAAATTAATTCGTTTCGTACAGGCGTAGTGTATAATTTAGTGTGCATAGTTTAGGCAGATACATAAGTAGTGTGGGTGACTACAATGGGCACGCATGAGGAAGCAAGTTTACATTGAAATAAATATGAATGCTGAGATTCTTCCTTCTTTCCTTCTCTTCGCTAAGTGTGTCCAGACATAAAGCTGCGAGTCTTGTACCAAAAGTTAGGACGCGGGGCAGAAGTTGCCTCGTTACGGGCTGCAGGACGCGGCGGGAAGAGGCGGCTGAGGTCCGACGCTGAACAAGTAAACAGCAGCATTACTCACCATTACGAATACTTACCGGAGGCTCTCTAATGTTCACTTAAGTCACACCAAATTGCGGTTTTCCGGTAATAAGGTCGACATGTATTAAGTGGAGAAAAAACAGACAAAACCGGAAACTGGTGCCACTGTGCGGGCATTAGTGCAATGACAGCTTCCCACGCGCCAGGTTCTCAGCGCCTGTCTGCTTGTACAAGACGGTTGGCTCCCGCTCACTTTCACTCGGTGCCAGCGGACAACTTACGACCATAACAAGAACGTAAGAATATAAAAGACGCTGCAAGAAGTCAACAGCGGCAGTTCGTGTATGTATATACAAACGTAGGTCCAAGTATATTTCTTGAAAAAAATCACTTCAGCTAGAGCCTCTTGAAAGTAGTGGTGGTGCGGCGCGGAAGTGATTCAGAATAGGCCTATGTTGCAGACATTTGCCGCAAGAAGCATTGGCACGGCACTGCACCTCCAGCTGCGCCAGATAATTCTGTCACCGTAATTAATTACTCTTCAGATAAGGATGTTCATGCTGACTTGTGTAAATGTGTTCCTCTGCTTTCCAGGATCCTAGAGAGAGAGAGAGAGAGAGAGAGAGAGAGAGAGAGAGAGAGAGAGAGAGAGAATAAATAAAAAGAGGAAGAGAATTACATACTGAAAACTTTGCTTTTATTATTGCTGCCACCACCATCGCTACTTTGGACGTGTGGAAAGTAAGGTGGAGGGGCAGAATACCAGAGTGGCAAGCATCTATTATTCCTACAGCATTATTAAATACTGATTGTGCGAACCTGCCCACCAATACACAGTTTTGCTATTACATATATACTGTTAACCTTACCTGCACTGGGGACAGACGGGAAATGAGAGAGTGTTCCTCGTGTTTGGTGATGAGGGACTAGACAGAGCAATGGTGTACTTGTAACACGTGGTGTTTGATGGTGGTCACTATACAAATTATTTCTGTATATTGCTCGTTTCATATTTGTTTGTTTCATAGTATTTGCTCGTTTCATATGATAACTACCTGGGAATAATGAGTGTTAATGAGTGTTTCATTCGTGTATGAATCCCTCGAGCGGTAAACCGAGGGAAGGTGGCTCAGGGAGGGAGGTCAAGCCGGTAGTCTGTCTGTGGTATAGCAGCCGCACACACCTTGTTGGATTGAAGCCTGTGGATTTATTCCCTGTGAGCGCCAGCGACTGGTGAGTGTTCCTCTATTACATTTGTGATAGGTTTAGGAATATATTAGGAATGTGTAGTAATTTGTTGCTTGTTATTCTCTCCTGTTGTATTTACTTTACCTTACACCTAGAACTGTTACATATATGTTGTGTTTTTGTGATATTTCAACGTAAATTGTCATAGTTAGGTAATCAAACATTCATGTGAGATTTGTGACCCAGAAGGGTCTTTACACCGTAAGGATAGTCACCATAGCTTGTTAGCTAGTAGTTTATTTATCTAGTAGTTTATTTATCATGTATTTGTTAAGGATAGTCACCATAGCTTGTTAGCTAGTAGTTTATTTATCATCTAGTAGTTTATTTATCATGTTTTTATTTTTTTCTTTTTTTGACACGTGTTCATAGTGATTTCATTAATGTGTTGCTCCAATGCCTTCATGTGGACTTTGTGATGTTACTTATGTTAATTTTGTATTGCATAGAGATTAATTAAGGGTCCTTTTCCAGTTGGACCGTTCACCCTCACGTTCACCCTCACGTTCACCCTGTCGTTCACCCTCACGTTCACCATATGGGACAAGTAAACACACACAAGAATGAACGAGTGTCAATAACGAGGCGTAATAATATACCAAGAAGAAATACCCTTGTGTGACGCCCCTGAGTGGGTGTTACAGTACTCATAACCTTACCTGCAGCTTAGACAGGTGGGAACAAAACCAAGTATTCCTATATTACATTGTTTTGTCATAAGCAACAAGACAGAACAGTGGCGGAGGGACAGTAAACTTGTATTCAGTTAAATGTGCAGTCATGGTGAATAGTTGAGTAACATACCGCTCCGTGCTTACTGTTTTTAGTGTTATTCATCTATCTTTAAGTCCTTTAATGTGCTGACTAATTAGGATAAAGAGACTCGTGAGGAGGGAAGTTGTTGTGTGAACAGGACGTAAATGCTGCGTTGTCTGTGATGTATAAAAATAAGAGTGGGAAGGGGAAGATTTTACTTACGTTTGTTTCGTTTTAGCATGAGCGGAAGGTTCCAGCCAGTGTCGTTAGTGCAATAAAAATTTTAACATAGGGAAAAGTGCTACAGAAGCTTAACGTAGAAATATTCTGACATCAAAGAAAAAAGTTGAACACAAAGATAATCTCTTTGTCTGAGCATGAGTGTTTGTAATCAGAATAAAAATGGTTCTGAAAAAAAAAATAAAAATGTATGTAAAATGTATCTGGATGAGTTTTGTGAGACCAAACTAAACAGCAAGGGAGAAGAAAATATTTGAGTCAGATGTGAAGAGTAAAATCAGTCTTGGCTGGAAAAGTTAAAGTGGGAAAGAATGTAGTTAGGTATTATTATAAACGATCCGCCGCTGGAAGGTTAAGAAGGTAAAGGAGGCGCATTATTTTAAGGATAAGAACAAAAACACACGAGGAGAGATAGATAAGCATTAGAGCTTATGAGCCTGCGAGTGGGAAGAAGTGGAGAGGGAGAGAGAAAATCCTTGGGGATTCCAGACATTTATTAGAAAAATTTAGCGAAATGAAGTGACTGCAATAAATCTTAACACGAGAGAAGAGAACAGTGGATAGATATGAAAGAAAAGAAATGGAGAAGGAGAGAAGGAGAGAAATTCTTTGCAGATTTCAGAGACTTAACAATATGTAGAATGTTTAAACGGTGAAGAGGGTGAACTGGGTAACTGATGCCGAAATAAGACACTATAAAGAATGAGAGAGTTGGATAAGTGAAAAGAAGTAAACGAGAAATACATTCTTAGAGGTTTCACATACTTATCAGATAATGTTAATGGAGTGAAGTGACTTGTCTAGGAATTTCAGGTGAAAAAATAACAAAAACACCCCTACTTTAATATAATAGGTTGCGGAGGCAGAAAAAAGAAAAGGCCAGTAACATCTTAACCTAAAAGAAGACAAGATGAAAGACGGACAGCCGGTATTTCAGCTAGATCAGATTGCATGAGCTTGGGTGTTCTGGGTCATTGCCCTCAATTACAGATATTCTCCTTCCTCCGCCGCCGCCTCCTACTCGCTGCTGCTCATGATGGAGTGTGCCTCTCCCGTGTGTGTGGGAGGCTTTCACACACACGGGATTACCAAATAGAGTCAGGTCAAAATTCATCTCATTGTCTCCTACTACCGCGTACGCTTAATTAATCACAAGACCAAGTGTTTTTACCCTTCCCACGAACAATACCAGCTTTATTTTGTACCTTTGCGCTCGCCCCGCCTCTCTCTCTCTCTCTCTCTCTCTCTCTCTCTCTCTCTCTCTCTCTCTCTCTCTCTCTTTCTGCAGAACACAGCAGCGAGTGATGTATTTTTAATTCGTATATATATTAAAATTCCAGAATATGATTAATATGTTGAGGAAAACATGGCCGAATTTTTTACATCCGCTCCGCGACTCCTCACACACACACACACACACACACACACACACACACACACACACACACACACACACACACACACACACACACACACACAGAGAGAGAGAGAGGGAGTTACTACTACTATTATTACTATTAGCGAAAATAATAACATTGTGCATAATATCATAGGGCTTAATTGCTTCTGTTTCCAAGGACACGCAACGCCCTTCCTGTGGATATTAATTTTGGCAGGCGGCAGCGAGGGAGTAGAGGGAAAAAAGGGAAAAAGAGGTAAAAAGTGATTTGTTTGAAGGTAACTTTATTTCCCATTTAAAATATTACAAGGGCAATTTCGGTTTTAAGGGAAGAAAATAAATGAAATGCAGAAATAAAAATAAAATAAGAGAATTAAAAGGAAGTCACTCAATCAACTATTCCATAAAAGACAAATTATCAAAAGAACAAAATAAAATAACACCAATAAGGTGAAAATAATATAAAAATATTGATTATTTCTACGTTCCTTCGTCGCTTTCGTCGCTTTCATATAACTCTAAAGGTAACTTTGGTCTCAAAAGAAATATGAAAAATTATAGATAAATATGAAATAGATGTGGCAAAAAAGTCCTTGTGCCGGTATTTAGACAAGTGAGACAAGCACCACTCTCTGCCTGCTTCTGTATTACCTCCTGCTTATCACCTGAACTGTTTCGAGAGGAAATGTTTCATGACACTAGTCCTCAAATTTTGGACAGCCCTCTTGACTGCACTTTTTGTGGACTAGAACCTTCAGTGGGCCTTTTTATTTATTTATTTTTCCTATACCCTCTTATCAATAAAAAGTAAATAAGAACATAAAAATACAATATGGAAAAACAAAATCTTAGAGAGGAACAAGGGAGGTGAAAAAGAGACCAAAGCAACATTATATATATATTTTATTGCAAAAAGCCTCAAAAGTGTGCCAGCGTTACAAATGAGGCGCTGCGGGCCAGAAGTGCGTAAGGTAAAATTTGGAGAAATCGAGTTATAGCTTGCTCGGTACAGAGGAAGGGTGTAAAAGTCGTGTGGTAAGGTCGGCCAAATCAATTTCGACCTTCCTACCCCTTATACGAAGGTTGGAAGTCGAGCGAAATTGTGCAGAAAAACATAGCGAGATACCACTGTTTCTGCGAGCCACAGGTCCGTAAGTAGCGCGGGCTGTCAGACGCGGCCGGCCCAATCAGCAGCGCGCTAGAGCGTGACGTCACACCCACGCCTCGCGGCAGCCAATCACAGCGCAGTTACCATGGCGACGCTCACAGCTGGGTAGGAGAGGACTAGTACTCACTCTGGACTTTTAACACTGCCACGCTCACACCTACGCAAGTTATTCCCGCACTTTTTGCCGTTTTGCAACGCTACGATGGCTTCTGCAAGCACCTCTACCACCAACCCTGTTGCTGATGTTCGTCCTGAAGCTGCAGGGGAGGAGGTGTCCCTGAAGAGGAAGAAGAACGAAGCTGAGTGGAAGAAGAATGTAGCGAAGGCGAGGAAGAACAGTGGCAAGGAATACATCAGTCGAAGCACCGGGAAAGTGATGGCTGCACGTCGTGTTCGTGACCCCTGTGGCTGTCCTAAGAGCTGCTTTGACAAGCTGGGAGAAGAAGCTGTACGTTCCATCTTCACCGAGTATTGGAACATCGGTGAATTCAACGCCCAGTCAGCCTACCTCCTGACAAGAGTGAAGTCAAAGGAGGTGAAGAAGCGACGTGTGGCGGCTGAGGGAAGCAGGAGGAGTGCGACACTGGAGTACACTGTGCACGTGGGAGAGAGGAATGTGGTCGTGTGCAAGAAGGCTTTCCTCAACATCCACGACATCGGTGACAGGAGGGTCCTCAACGTCCTGAAGAAGACTGGGGACACAGGTGTGGCCCCTGTTGATCGTCGTGGATCCCATGGGCACACCCACAACAAGCCTGCTGAGGACGTGAAGCAGCTGGGACACGACCACATCAAGTCCCTGCCTCTCTGCTCATCCCACTACTCCCGTGCCAAGTCACGTCACCGTCTCTACCTGCCTCCTGGCTACACCCAGCAGCACTGCTACTCCCTCTTCCAGCTTTGGTGTGAGGGGAAGGACGTGCCGGCGGACAAGGTGATGAACTTCGACGCCTACAGGAGGATGTTCACCACCTACAACATCGGTCAGAGCCCTCCCAAGGTCGACACGTGCAGCACGTGTGACAAGTTGGTGATCGAACTTGAGGCAGCGACGGAGGAGAAGGACGAGGCGAAGAAGAGGGACATCGTCACCAGGCAGGCACTACACCGCTAAATTCATTGCCAGGATGGAAAAGGCCTATCCTGATAATGAATTTAACTGTCTCAAGCCAGTATAAAGGATGAGAGACAACCCATAATGTTAAAACAAACAATAAAAATTTTCCCGACTTTTTCCTCCACTTTAAAATTTATTATTGTCTTACTATTGTATTAATACATACCATAATCATTAAACAAACAGACTTTTATCAATATTACACACCTTTGAACATACCAGGATGCCAAACTGAATGGTACGAGTATTAAAGTTCCGATCACGAGCAATTTTTTTTTTTCGCTAGGAAAATATTCATAAAAAATTTAGTTTTACAGCGATCCTCATGAAACTTTCATAGATTCCTTATTATAATAGGTACTCTTAATTTAAATACTTAGAACCACTGTTACAGAGAAAAAAAATTATGGTTCGGGGGTAGCGAAAATTTTTTTTTTCGTAATATTCCGAAAATTTTCACATTTTCCACCAAAACCTACACAACTAAATAGAACTTCTCAAGACCTTTCTATTGATGTATAATACAAACATATTTAGAATAATCTTAGGTGCATTATCAGTGTTAAACTTTGAGCGCGTTTATCTCGAAAGTTAATTTTTGCGCTTACGTACTTGTGGCCCGCAGCGCCTCAAATATGCTTAAGGTGCGTCCACACGATCGAACAATGCTCGACGGACAAAATCGTTACCATATCAGAGGAGAAGCAGGATGACGTCATAAGCGGTGAAACGATGGAAGTGGATCTGGCAACAATCAGTGGTACCAGATGAGGCTGTTTACCACTGTTTCAACTCTGCTCACAGGGCAAAGACCGGTGGACAATGTTCGAAGGTGATGTCCGTTGGCAACTCAGGCATTTAAGTCAGTGTGTGGCCTTGGACGAGTGGTGCAGTACATCACTACCATGGTCCACAAGAAAAAAAAGAAGGCTAAAAAAAATTGCACTATGCAGCATGATCATTGCTGTACTCTGTGAGGAGGAGGAGGAGATGACAAGAAGGGAATGGTGCAAGGACTGGTTGCACAAACGAAATGAAAGGGGAAGCCATGCAACCATTTTGCAAGAATTGAGAACTGGCTATGAATCGGACTTTACGAACTATATGCGGATGGACCCAAATACCTTCTACGATTTATTGGAAAAGTTAAAACCTTTTATAACAAAGCAGGACACCTGTATGAGGGAGAGCATTTCACCTGCAGCACGTCTGGAAGCAACGTTGAGGTACCTTTCCACCGGGTGCTCCTACAGTTCACTTCAATACAGCACAAGGATTTCAAAACAGAGTCTGTCTGCAATCATTCCTGATATGTGCCAAACCATCTATGATGTGCTTAAGGATCCATACTTAAAGGTAAGTAATGCTTGTTTGTGACGGTGCATATATTATGAATATGACTTGCGTAATGTGAAGAACATCTCTACAGTTAAGCATAGACGCGAGATTAATTACATACATTATATACATCTTGTTAGGTGTATGTAAAAAGACCCAAGTGCTTGGTGTTTGGCCACTCGTACATTACCCACGTTGAAGCGCAACCCGTCATATAAAAGTGCATCTCTACACATATGTCACATATGTAAAGTTGTTCATGAATATTGTTTCTAAACCAGGGACAAAGACATACTACCACTTAACTGTCACAGATTTATTGTTAACATATTAATGCCACTTCAATACAGACAATAATGGTCGTACTACATAATTAGCCAACAACCTTGGATGAAAAGGTGAGCTTCCCTAATTTCCCCAGATAAAGTACCTCAGAAATTAGTTTCTGTGCATGGATCCTATTTTCTACATTCATCTTTCGCAAATCATTGGTAACAACATCACCAAAAGCACTTTCTTCATCGCTATCCTTCTCCGATCGAGATAATTCTTTCAGTTGATGAAGCGCTTCTTCAAGCACCTCATGCCTCTCGTCAGTGAGTAAAGACCTTTTTCTCCCTCGGGTAGTTTGAGTCTGAATGCGTGAAGACTCAGGCGTTGCAGGTGGTACATTATCATGCGATGTACTTGGGACAGGTGTGACAGGCGTTGGTGTTGTATGGGTTACAGAACCATCTTCATTTTGTTGAAGTATAGGATCATTGAAAATCTGGAAATAGATACAAGCCATTAGTGTATGTCAACGTGTATTATCGTTTTAATTTCCTGTGAAAGAGAGAGAGAGAGAGAGAGAGAGAGAGAGAGAGAGAGAGAGAGAGAGAGAGAGAGAGAGAGAGAGAGAGAGAGGAGGATAATGTATTATATATATCGAGAACGCATACAAAAGACCTTTAATAACATTTTTCTCATTAACAGACACCCCAAACAGCGGAGGAGTGGAAGCGTGTAGCACAGGGATTTTCCAAGAAATGGAACTTTCCTAATTGCATCGGAGCAGTTGACGGGAAGCACATCCTGATAAGGCCACCACCTGATAGCGGCTCCTTCTACTACAACTACAAAGGAAGCCACAGCATAGTGTTAATGGCTGTCTCCAATGCAGACTCAAACTTCATATATGTTGACGTGGGCACTAATGGAAGAGTGTCGGATGGTGGAGTGTGGGGTAACTGTTCTCTCAACCAGCGTATTGAAGCAGGATCTGCCGGTATGCCAGATGATGAGGTACTCCCAAACAGCTCAAAAATATTACCATATGTGATCGTTGCTGATGATGCATTTCCTCTGAAGCGTCATATCATGAAGCCTTTCTCTCATCAAAATCAAAACCTTGAGCAACGTGTGTTTTCCTACCGACTGTCAAGAGCTCGACGCACCGTAGAAAACGCATTCGGAATACTTGCTAAAAGATTTGAAGTGTTTCATAAAGCCATTAACCTTGAACCAAAAAAAGTAGAGAAAATAGTTCTTGCTTGCACTGCACTACATAATTACCTTCGCAAAGCACCTATCACCCCAACTTTGTGTTCTGATGCAAATATAGAAAACGCTGATGAAATCCTTGGCATGCTACCGCTCGAGTATGAAGAACACACCACCATCAACGGCACAATTGTACGCAATCTGTATATGAAATATTTCAATGAGGAAGGTACTGTGATCTGGCAAAACAGACATACATGAGGCTAAGTTACAATAACTCGGGAGTAAAATTATAATAGTAATGTATCATAAAAATCACCAATGTTGCATATTGAACATATTTTACATTGCTTTGTTGACAAAATGTATTATAAAGGTAGATTGTGGCAATAAAGAATGTATGGCCATTGTTTGGTTTTTCATTTTTTTTTTCATTCAAAGACAGGTAAACAGACAGATATACGACAATTACGTACTCACCTCATGATCAGACACTTCTTCAGGCACAAGAGACACTTGGCTATCCATACTTGACACGGATTCTCTCTTGCTGTCGCCATCGTTGAGGAAGCAGAGGTCATCAAAACACCATAATATGGGGGTGTAAATGTCGTCAGCACCAGCCCCCGACTTCTTTGATTTCTCCTGTTTTCGTAGTTCTCTCCTATATTGACTACGGATGGATTCTATTTTTTTCTTCACTTCAGAAGCAGTAACAGATAATCCATTTCTATTCAGTCCTGCCGTTATTTCATTAATGGCCGCGACACGTTTGTTCCTATCCTTGTACACAGTAGACTTTACATTCCATAGGCATGGATTCTGCCGGTATAGTTCTATTAGTAGCAGGGTCTCTTTTCTGTCCCAGTGGCAACTCTTCTCATTGACTGAGGTACTGCTGGCCATGGTCACAGGACGATGAGAACTAATGAACTGACGGACTTTGAAAATCCTGTAACCAAGTGACTTTGCTCGTCGAGTGTCTGGCAGTATCGTATAATTCCACACCAGACAGTGTCTGACGTTTCGATGCTGCGAACACGGACAATGTCCGGTACACCACTTGGTGCTCGCTTCTGACGTCATCAACGAGCCTTTCCGCTTTCCACTGGTAGTTGGTAACAATTTTGTCCGTCGAGCATTGTTCGATCGTGTGGACGCACCTTTAGTAGTACTCGTATATCTGTAAGCCTACCAGTACTTATAATTTCACTTTCATATCACAACCCATGGATAGTAAGAGGCCTTTTTGTCCCTTGGTGGAGAGCAGAGAACGAGGATGTGAGTACCTGGCTAGCCTTTCACCTCGTGTATTCGAGAAGGATGAGGAGCGAAGCAAAGGCGCAGAGAGTCAGCGAGCCAGCGAGTCAGCAGTGGACGTGAGTGACGCTCGAGCGACTGAATCTGGTTGAGGGTGGCCGTGGTTAGTTACTGAACATGTGTGTGTATGGCTCAGCGGTGTCTTTTGTGGTAAGAGGAGGAGGTGGAGTATAGTGATTCTTGTTCGTTATCGTTGTCATGTTGTTCATCTTCTGTTTTTACTTATATTTTTTTTGTTATCGTCTTTGTCATTTTATTATGCATTTGCTTCTATTTCTTGTTTCTTTTTACCGTTTCTCTCTCTCTCTCTCTCTCTCTCTCTCTCTCTCTCTCTCTCTCTCTCTCTCTCTCTCTCTCTCTCTCTGAAATAATAATAAAAAAGAAAGCTAAAAACAAGGACAGGCCAAACTGATTTATTGTTTATGTATTAAGTCCATTTTCACCTTCTGAATTATTGTCTCCAAGTGTCAATTACTAAGACTCTTCTTCCTCCTCCTGCTGCTGCTGCTATTATTGTTGCCGTTCTTGCACACCGGTACACACGCGCCAGTCTTTATGTAAGAACTCGTCCTTCCCTTCAGTTACCTTCCCTTCAGCAGATAGAATCCTTCTCTTTAAGACGGCCCCGGGCAGACAGCTCGGTGGGCAGCTTTCATGGTCCTCGGAGGGGCGGGAGTGGATACTTTTCTTAGGGCGAGACGACTGACAATCAATACCTGATGACGCTGATGACTGGTTTTGTGGGCGTTGTGAAGGCGAGGACGGGGCTGATGACTATCTGCTACTTGCTGCCGTGCGTCTTGCCACACTGACTTTGGTGAGCTGATGAGGCTGTTCTCTGGCTTACGTGCGCTCAACTTGACCGCCTTCCTTGCTTCCAGGGCTTTGCTTTTTAAGTCAGCTTTGGGAAGTGTCCCCGCCGGTAGGGTAGTGACGCAGAGCTACTCCTCGTTGGGCAGCGCGGCAAAGCGGCCACTTTTTTGTGAATGTGTGGAGAAGAGTCAGGAGATGGTGATGCAGGCCCTTCGTTAAGCATCGTTAGCCATCGTTAGGCTTCTTTCCTTCACTTCTTGTAAGAGTGCAGCGAGTCACCGTCAGTGGCTGTGATGCAGGTGTCGTCCTCGGTGAAGAAAACGTTACATTGCAATTTCTTTCCTTTCTTTTTTCTTTCGTGACGTCAATGTAACGTTCAACTATAACCTAAGAGTAATCAACCATCAAACCAATACTTCCGTTTTTTTGCCACACACACACACACACACACACACACACACACACACACACACAGAGAGAGAGAGAGAGAGCAGCTATCCAGTTAAACGCGCGCATACACACACACACACACATACACAGAGGGCAGACACATAAACACCACAGTATCCTTGGGGCCCAACCTGCCGAGCCCCGCCGAGCCCAGCCCAGCCCCGCCCTGTCTCTGCCACGGTAACAGTTTCTCCCCGTCAATATTTAGCGTAAATTTCAGGATTTCTAGCTGTTTCTAGACTCGTGTTATATAGCAGTAGAAGGAAGAAAGGTGAAGGGTAGAGAAAAAGTATGAAGGGGAGGAAAAGTGACTAGGTACCGAGGAAAGGAGGGGGAAAAAAAAACATTTCGGCTCAATATCATTATTCTTTCTTTTCTATTAATGGAGTTGGCATTGTTTTGATATTTGATTTATTATTAGAAGACTATAAGTAATGATTCATAAAAAAATCTAGTCTAGCTGTGATTTTATTTTTCGAAAAATGAGTACATTTTACTTATTTTTATTTATCTATTTTCGTATCCAAACGACAGGCTCTTGATATACAGCAGAAGAAACAAGCCTGGGAGGAAATATGCTGAAATGGAGAGTTGAGGAGGTGGGCCAGACATCAGCTCACGACATTGTTGGAACACGCGGTGTTGCCGCTTCTTCCATGTGAAGAGCGTATGGCTTGAGATACCGGGTATTTTATTTCCGCTTGTAAATAAACAAAAAAGTACTTTTTATTCTATTAGCTAAACTAAGACAATAAATGTGAACAGTCAACAGCACAAGACTCGTATCCAGTTTGCGCGCGAACACGCGGTGTTGCCGCTTCTTCCATGTGAAGAGCGTATGGCTTGAGATACCGGATATTTAGCAGTTCTTTTACTTCCACTTGTAAATAAATAAAATGTACTTATTATTCTATTAGCTAAACTAAGACAACAAATGTGAACAGTCAACAGCACAAAACTCCTCTCCAGTTTGCGCGCGCATTTCTCTGCTGTGGCGTGTTTTGTGGCTCCCCGCTGAACACTTCTATCTCTTGACGCTGTGAGTTAGGCTACTTTGACGGTGACTTGAACACTACCACACTGGGCTGCTGTGTGTGTGAGGAAGGTGTGGTGGAGCTGTGAAGTGTGGCCGAGGTGGTGGAGGGAAGCAAGCTGTGCGTTACCCTACAACCATCACCACCACCGCCGCCATGTCGTCTTCGTCTTCTTCCTTCTCTTTATTCTTTTCCTCCTTTCCCTCCACTGACGTGTGTGGTGTTCCTTGACCGCCGTCATGAGAAAGAGAATATGCAAGGTAGGTACAGCTCCTACTTGCGCAGGCTTTGACGTCAAAATTTAATGTAATCAGTGTGTGTGTGTGTGTGTGTGTGTGTGTGTGGAAGAAACGGGATCATAACCGAAAACCATATGCATATGCTATACTAATTTATTATGTAAGTTGAGTACTCCTCACACATACTCAACACACATCTTCAGTACGTACGTATGTATGTTCCTCTCATCATCATTGTGATGTACAGCTTACTGTATATTATGAGAAAGAATAAATGATTGACAGACTGACTGACTACTACTACTACTACCACTCTAATAGCATAGGAATAAAGTAAAACACTACTACTACTACCAGTCTAATAGCATAGGAATAAAGTAAAACACTACTACTACTACCAGTCTAATAGCATAGGAATAAAGTAAAACAGTGAATAAGTGTAAGAAAAGGAAAGTAATTTTTAAAATTGAATGGTGTTTAAGTGAATTGTTGATAAGCTTGATTAATAAGAAAGGAATACATGTGAAGTAAGAAACAATAAATTAAGTCATAATAAGAGAAAATAAAGAAACATTATGTAAAAAGAAGTGAATGAGTGTAAAAAGTGAAGTGAATGAGTAAAATGTATGTAAAAAAAAAGTCAAATCAAATAAAAAGCAAAAAAAGTTTGCAGCATCACACGGCGCTTCTCTTGCTAATCTGGAATGGCGAGGTGGGGATTTCTTGTAAGGGTCATGAGAGCTTCCCAAAGGCGAGGAACACGTGCTGGTGATCTCTTGGTAATGAGAGGCAGAGGGGGAGGTTGTAGAGGATAGGGTGACGGGGTACCATTGTTCTGGAGTCTTCCTGTGTTACCATTCGGAATACTTGGGAAAATTAAAGAAAAAAAAATACATGCCAGAGAGAGAGAGAGAGAGAGAGAGAAATTCATACATTTAGGAAACATTCTCTCTCTCTCTCTCTCTCTCTCTCTCTCTCTCTCTCTCTCTCTCTCACTCTCTCTCTCTCTCTCTCTCTCTCTCGTTTTTAGTCAAATATCTCCTCGTTTTTAGTCAAATATCTATCTCGTGTGTGTGTGTGTGTGTGTGTGTGTGTGTGTGTGTGTGTGTGTGTGTGTGGAAGGAATGGGGAGGCTCACCGGACAGCCCCGCCCATCTGTCTGTCTGTCTCTCTCTGTCTGTCTGTCCTGTCTGTCTGTATGTATGTGTGTCTGCCTCGTGATCTGCCGGTTCACGTGAATAAACGAGAAAACTTTTTTCATTAACATACCAACTCTAGTATGCGTAAGTTCATGCCACTGAGAGACAGACAGATAGACACACGAACAGACAGACAGACAAACGGGCGGACACGCGGCGACCCTGCCTGTCCTTCCCTGCTCAGATAAATGCAGAGAGGGATCGTGTATCTCTCACCATCAGCCTAGACACGTATTTTGCAACTTTTCTTTGCCATCATGACTGGTTTCAGAGGCCACACAGAGCAACAGTCGGGTTATCTTGAGTGTTTTATCCATCACTAATTTTGTTTTATGTAAGAGGGGCTCCAGCCTACGACCAACCACCAAAAAAAAAAGAAAGGAAAAAAGGCCAGATCTTGAAGGAAAGAGCCAAAGGGGATTATCCAGAATTTGAGAATAAATGTCTTGAGACCTCCCTTCTTGAGTTCCAGTCGTAGGAAGGAAGAAATACTATACGTAAGTAGGCAGGGAGTTACAGAGTTCATCAGTAAAAGGGATGAAGATTTGAGACTACTGGTTAACTCTTCACATTAGGGAGGTGGACGAGATAGGAGTGAGAGGAAGAAAGTCGTGTGCAGCGTGGCTACGGGAGGAGGGGAGGCATGCAGTTAGCAAGATCAGAGGAAGAGTTAGCGTGAAAATAGTGGTAGAAAATGGCAACTTCTTAAACTTTTTTTTTTTTTGATGTAGGAAGGGACACTGGCCAAGGGCAACAAAAAATCTAATAAAAAAAATGCCCACTGAAATGCCAGTCCCATAAAAGGGTCAAAGCAGTGGTCAAAAATTGGTGGATAAGTGTCTGGAAACCTCCCTCTACAAAATATAAGAGACAGTGACAGAGCAGAGACTTTAGGTGTGATTTTGTTCTGGGTGATTATTCCTTGAACACGCACACACACACACACACACACACACACACACACACACACACACACACACACTATAGAGAAAGGACAATCATACGTGACAGGTATAGTGTAAAAATCAAGATAGTGTGTAATAAGGTCAGTGACCGTACGAATGTGCCAATAAAACAATATTTGTATTTGTTTATTTTTCTTTAATCTAATTTCTCTCTCTCTCTCTCTCTCTCTCTCTCTCTCTCTCTCTCTCTCTCTCTCTCTCTCCTCTCACTCTCTCTCTCTTTTTCTTTCTTTCTTTCTTTCTTTCTTTCTTTCTTTCCACGTAAAGGTATAAAATAAATGAATAAAACTAAACCTTTCTTTCTTTCTTTCTTTCTTTCTTTCTTTACCAGTCAGACAAAGGGATTGGAAGGCAGATGGAGAGAGAGTGGGATATATATATATATATATATATATATATATATATATATATATATATATATATATATATATATATATATATATTAATTTTTCTTTCTTTCGTTATATATAGATAGATGTAGATATAAATGCATATATATAAATATAGGCGAGAGAGAGAGAGAGAGAGAGAGAGCGAGAATGTTATTGCATTGGGGAATATATGGGGAGTAAGGTGATAGAATCTTAATGTTAGGGGAATACTTCTTCTGGAGGCAATCACCTGTGTGTGTGTGTGTGTGTGTGTGTGTTGTGTGTGTGTGTGTGTGTGTAGTGTGTGTGTAATCCACTCACAGCCTGCGAACACCTGGCTGGCAATACACCGCGCCACATCATGCAATAAACAGTTCACCATAAGCACAGCTGTACAAAGTTAGAAGCCTAAGATAAACATTATACCATCAACACTTCAGGATAAACTTACTTTTCTAAATATTCTAGTGTCAACTTCAATAACTGCGAACATATTAGCTCGATAGCAGGAAATAGTGGACTTGTTTTGCAGTGGCAGCGGGAGCAAAGTGAAACACGGAGGCTTCTCAACCAAAAGATCGGCCTGACGTCACTGTGTGTATGATGCATTTAAACATTTCAAACTTTATTAATAGAAAAAAATATTAATAGAAAAAAATGAAATATGTTTATGATAGTTACACATGAAGGGTAAACTAAAACAACTAAAACTTTTTTTCAGGCAATGTATGTATTTGTTTGTAATTTCATTTTATTTATGTATTTATTTACTTATTGTATTTGCCTTGTAGCGCTTCTAAGATATTCTATTTTCGAGGTTTGGGATGTGTTCCGCTTGTAACAGTGTAAGCCAGATTTATTGTATTATTTTGTACTAATTCTTTTAAGGAACTTTTGTCATTCTTACTAGAAGAGCACCAACAACAGCAGCACAGCCACACACACACACACACACACACACACACACACACACACACACACACACACACACACACACACACACACACACACACACACACTACAGTTCCTGAAGGTGTACAGTTCCAGTAAATCTTGGTGGCGGGAAGTACTTGTTAAAAAGTTAGAAAAGTAAATAGAAAACCTTGATAGCCAGCCATTGGAACTACACACCCACGCATCCATTCTCTCTCTCTCTCTCTCTCTCTCTCTCTCTCTCTCTCTCTCTCTCACTCTCTCTCTCTCTCTCTCTCTCTCTTTCCCCCCCCCCCCCACCAAACTGCCTCACCACCACCACCACCACCACCACCATCACCACCATTGAACTCACCAGCCTTTACAAGACGCAGGTAGACAGGAAATATTCAAATTCTTGGCGTAACTTGCACACATGGGACACGAGGAGAGTGTAATAGACGCGTCGGCAACTTACGACTCAAGACGCAACAACATGAATATCAATACGTGAATGGGAATCGCATTGAGTTCACTGATTGGTGGCTGCTGCTGCTTCCCCCACCTCGCCTCCCTCCACCACCACCACCACCACCACCACCACTTCCTCCTTTCATCCTCCTTGTTATTGCAGTGTGTGGCGAGTGTACAGCACATAACGACGCCTTTTATATCTAACTAGACACTAGGGCTCGGCAAACGATCCACTTTCTCGGTTCTTTCAAGGAGTTCACACAATAGCCGCTAGGACCCCCAGCCGCCCGCGACCCCAAGCTTGCACCAGTTACTGCCTCAATCTACATGTATTGCTCCGCGCCCTTTGTGTTGATCCCCGACGCTGGGCACAACACTCGCTCTCTCTGCTGGTGATAAATAGACCGCACTCACAAGAATTCCCATTTCCATGTAGGAATTCTGCCCGGGGCTCAGAGTGACAGCAAAAATGCGAAGCCCACCCGTCCATCCCGCCCCGCCAGACTAACGCTCACGGCTCCCGCTGCTCCCGCATTCCGATTCGATGCTGTTTTCTGGGGCCTCTGTGTTCTTGCAGCATATCTTTCCTTCCTGGAGAGATTTACTAGACAAAAACTACCCGTTTATCGTGTTATCGGGCGCAAGAATCTTTAATTGCCTTGTAGGATGATCTGTATTTTTGAAGTGCTTTCTTGTATCGTTGTTGTGTGCCATTGCATTGTTGCTTTTCTTTCTGTGGAGATTCACTGGAGAAAACTGCTCGTCCCTCTTGTTATCAGGCATAAGAATGTTTAATTGTCTTGTATTGTGATCTTTTGAAGCGCTTTGATCTCTTGCAACGAATGTTCTCTGTTGTTTTGTGGTGTTTGTGTGTTCCTGCAGCGCGTCTTTCCTAGCTTCCTTCCGGGGTTTACTGGACAAAACTGCTCCTACTTGTAGTTATTAAGTATAGGAGTCCTTCATTAGGTTAGGTTAGGTTAGGTTAGGTTAGGTTAGGTTATTTTGAAGGAATTGTTTTCTCTTAACCATTGTGTTCTTGCGGCGCTTCTTTCTTCTTTCCTTCCTGTATTTTGTTGACCACAGCACTGCACAGCACAGTGCAGCACAGCACAGCACAGCACAGCACAGCACAGCATAAATCCAATAACTAGCATACTCCAACAAATTGTTCTTACAGTAAATACATTAGACACAACTAAAACATTAGAAACATGCAACACACACACACACACACACACACACACACACACACACACACACACACACACACACACACACACACACACACACACACACTTCCTCCCTCTGTCTCTCATTTCCACACCTTCATTCCACACCTCAAAATGTAAATAAAACTAATTACACGGCAAGATGTTGGAAGGAGTAAAGATCAGAGTAATCACGTTAATTAATCTCACAGTGGTGCGCTTGCTGCCGCCTGCTCCCTCCTCCTCTCCCTCTCTCTTTCTCTTAGTAGCCTTGTTAATTTGATTCCCTCGCACCAACCTCTGCCAACCGCCGCTACATTGACTACTCTACTGCTGTGCGGCGCCAATCTCTTGCTGCATAGAGGGAGTGGAGGTGCTAATTTACGTTGACTGCCGCCACTCATGCTTCTCTCTATCCCTGCTTCCCTCACCTCACCGCTCTGGCGTGGAAAGATTACTACCTGGATTTTGTCTAATACGCGTGTGGGTGGAATGAGGAGTAAGGCACTGTGCTTCTTACTTTACTTGATTTCTTTTCTTTTTTCTCTCTCTCTCTAATTGTAAGCAGTAAGAAGAAATGTTATGTCTAATATCCGTACAGGAAAGGAGAGGTGCACTGTGTTCCTTGTTTTTACTAGATTATTTAGCTAGTTATTGAATGAATGAGTGTTTTTATTTTTATAGCGACAAATAAACAAGATTTCTTTATTGTTAACAGAAGGAACACTCTTGAAAACCCGGCTAATAACCTCTGAATCCTTTGAAAATACTCGTGGTGGAGTGGCAAGGGTTTGAAAAGATTTCTACCTTACTAACAGAAAAAAATATTCTTGAGAACCCGGCTTACTATCTGTGCTGAAGTGACACGGGTTTTTGTAGTTCTGATGACAGATTAACAAGATTTCTACATTATTAATAGAAGAAGTACTCTTGACGACAACAACAACAACACAACAACAACAACAACAATAACAACAACAACTACAACAACTACAACAACTACTACTACTACTACCACTACTACTACTACTACTACTACTACTACTACTACTACTACTACTACTACTACTACTACTGGGAGTTTTGGCAGCTCAGGATACGAGAGACTTGGAGTGTTAGCGATCGGGAGTCGGGAGGCGTGGGCGGTCTTAGTGTAACTTTGACTCTCTCTCTCTCTCTCTCTCTCTCTCTCTCTCTCTCTCTCTCTCTCTCTCTCTCTCTCTCTCTCTCTCTCTCTCTCTCTCTCTCTCTGTACCCTTTGAGAGGCGGCGACTCGATCTTGTGCCGGGACTGTGATTGAGTGAAGTGCGCCAAGTTTAGGGAAGAGGGAAGCATTGAGGGAGGGAGGATGGGGATGAGGAGAGGATGAAGAGGAGAAATGAATGAGAGTAGCGGGAACAAGATTTAACCTAATGTAACTTAACCTAGCGTATCCTGACGTTCCTTATCTTGAGCCAGCCTAACATTCTAACCAAACTTAACCCAACCAAACTTAACGTACATAGACTTAACCTAACTTAACCAGAATCAAACCTTTCCCTTCCAAACCTAATCTAGCGTCACCCAAGTAAAACTAATCTTACGTAACCAACCAATCAACAAGAGGAAAGATTTTTGGTGGAAATAACCAAACTTAACCTAAGATACAATCAATATAATATATCACGAAAGGGTTATTATTTGTTTATTTATTTATTCATTTTATTTTATTTTATTTTATTTTATTTTATTTATTTAATTATTCATTTTTGAGAGGCGGGGTAAGACTCAACACGTAACCTTGAGTCTGGCGAGAGAGAGAGAGAGAGAGAGAGAGAGAGAGGGAGAGAGAGAGAGAGAGAGAGAGAGAGAGAGAGAGAGAGAGAGACGTTACAATACTTCACGTAACCTTGAGTCTGGCAAGAGAGAGGGAGAAGGAGAGGGAAAGGTGAGGCAAGACTACACGTAACCTTGAGTCTGGAGAGAGAGAGGGAGAGGACGAGGCGAGGCGTTAAGTTGGTTGCACGGGAAAGAGGCGGGATGAGACATTACTGGAGGTTCCTCTCAAGCCAAATTAGATTACGGTGGCGGCGAGGACAGCGGCCGTCAACCTTGTCGCGCGCCTCGCATTCTTTACCTCCTCACTGCTGCGGCGCCTCCTCAAGCTTGATACCTCCGTCTGCTGTAAGTTTAGAGTGTAATTTCGACTGATGACAAGAGCAGCGATCAAGTATTTCAAAGCTTCTAGTGCGTATAGATCTATTTATTTATTTATTATATTTTTTTTTTTATTGTTTTCCTTTAATCTTCCGTCTGTTGTGATTTCGCTTCAAGTCTGATACTTTTGTGTGGTGTAAACTGAAAGTGTAGGTTTGAAAGACGCTGCTACAGGGACAGGATTATCGAATTTTTGTGGCTTTAGTATTACCTCGTATCTCTTGCGGGCAGCAGGGAGAACATTGCCTTGTGTAGCAGTAGAAACAACATACCTCCTAATATCAGTAGAAGAAACATTGCTATGCAGAAAAGTGCCGAGATTAACATTGGGAGAGGCTCAAAACAGAGTCGTGGAACGTAACCCCTTATTATGTAAA